>NW_022437198.1:232184-365526 GCF_009761245.1 Sapajus apella
CCGTCTCAAAAAAAAAAAAAAAAAAAGAAACAGAAAAACCTTTCTATCTGCTGGGAGCAGCTCTTTGAGAGCTAGGATAAAAATCTGTCCTGTCTCGCACTGGATCTCCAGTGCCTGACTATTCCTGGCACATAGTAGGTGGCCAAGAAATATTGTTAAATGAGGCCAGGCATGGTGGCTCATACTGGTAACCCCAGCCATTTGGGAGGCCAAAGCAGAAGGATTGCTTTAGCCCCTGAGTTTGAGACTAGCCTAGGGAACATAGGGAGATTCCATCTCTACAAAAAATTAAAAATCAGCTGGGTGTGGTGCTATGTGCCTGTGGTCCCAATTACCTGGGGGTGCTGAGGCGGGGGGATCACTTGAGTCTGGAGGTCGAGGCTGCAGTGAGCCATGATCGCACCACTGCACTCCAGCCTGAGCATCAGAGTGCAGACTCTAGCTCAAAAAAAAATATATATATATATACGTAATATAGTTAGATGAGTGAATGAATCAATGTATGCAGGAGAGTTGATCAAGCTTCCCATTTGTGCTTTAAGCCAGGTGCTCAAGCAGATCAGCTAACCTGAGCACCTGAGCTCCCCTCCTCCACTACAGATTCCTTAGAAATACAACATCAATATAATTTTGAATGCATAATCAAGTTCTCAAGAAAGCAAGGATAATCTGAAGCAGAAACCGGTCACTTACAAATCATTTTTTTGTTGTTGACATATAAAAAGCCATACCTATATGTACACATCTTTATGTATACAGACCCTAATAGGTCTGCCTTGCCCACAGGCTCTATTTTTTTTTTTTGAGATGGAGTCTCACTCTGTCACCCAGGCTGGAGTACAGTGGCATGGTCTCAGCCCACTACAACTTCTGCCTCCCAGGTTAAAGCGATTCTCCTGCCTCAGCCTCCTGAGTAGCTGAGGCTATAGGCACACACCACCATGCCCAGCTAATTTTTGTATTTTTTTGGTAGAGATGAGGTTTCACCATGTTTGCCGGGCTGGTCTCAAACTCCTGAGCTCAGGTGATCCGCCTGCCTCGACCTCCGAAAGTGCTGGAATTACAAACACCTCCTTGTGATCTCTGCTCAAATGTCCCCTTATCATTGAGACCTTCCCTGGCCACACTGCATAGGATAGGAACAACACCTCCCTCAGTCCTGAATTCCCTATCGTTTTCACTTGGCTTTCTTTTTTCCTCTACAGCTCTTTCCACCATCTGACATATTAAAATTTACTATTCATTTGTTTTTTGCCTGTCTCTGCTAGGATAGAAGCTCCAAGTGGGCAGGGGCTCTTTCTGCCTTATTCACAGCTGTGTCTTCAGCACCTAGAACAGCACCCACCGCATGGAAGATGCTGACTTTTTGTTGAATGAATAAACCTGATCTCTTCTGCCCCTACTTCTCACTGGGAAATCTACAAAAAAGACAGAAGAACAAAGCCAACATTCTTGCAGCATTTTTTGAGGGTCATGGGGGTATTCCGATTCCTAGTGTCCCAAAGGTGCTTGTCTGAGTACTGAAAGTGAAGGGGCTATTTGCAGTAAAAAACAAGCCACTTTAGGACATAACATAGGACGTGGGCTGGGCTCAGTGGCTCACACCTGTGAGCCAGCACTTCCAGAGGCCGAAGTGGGAGAATCACTTAAGCCCAGGAGTTCGAGACCAGCCGAGGCAACAGTGAAGCCCTGTCTCTACAAAAGAAAAAAAAAAAAAAAAAAAAATCAAAAACTTGGAGGAGGTGGGGCATGCATGGAACACATAGAAGTGAAGCTGAAATTTTGGGCACTTTTTCTACCAGTGATGTCTCAGATTCATTCTTAAGGAGCTGAGAACTTAATCTTCCAAAATGTCAAAAAAGCCATCTTATGCCCCACCTTCCACCCCAGCTCCTGTAACACAAGTGCCAGTACACCAGAATTTGTGGGATACAATCCATAAAGTCATCTCACCTACAACAACTACAGGCTGGGAGGCAACCCGGCACTGACACCTGGGTCACGGCGTCCTTTGGTATTACAATTCCAAACCTCCAAAGCCACCTGATGAGCCACTGATGCCCTAATAAGGTACAGCAGAAAGGTCTGGGACCAAGCAAAGTTTTCAGCCCTGACCTAAAGATGTGGGAGACAGGCAAGATTATTGGTGGTATGTGACAAGATGTCACTGATGAAGAGAAACAAGAATACGTGAATACGAAGCAGAAAAGGTAGAGTACAGCTGGGCACGGTGGCTGATGCCTGTAATCCCAGAACTTTGGGAGGCTGAGGCGGGTGGATCACCTGTCAGGAGAGCGAGACCATCCTGGCTAACACAGCGAAACCCTGTTCCTACTAAAAATACAAAAAATTAGCCAGGCATGGTGAGGGGCGCCTGTAGTCCCAGGTACTCGGGAAGCTGAGGCAGGAGAATCACTTGATCACTTGAACCTGGGAGGCGGAGGTTGCAGTGAGCCGAGATTGCATCACTGCCCTCCAGCCTGGGTGACAGAGCAAGACTCCGTCTCAAAAAAGAAAAAAAAAGGAATAGAGTGCAATGAATCTATGAAGGTCTCTAATTCCATCCGTACCTTGCTCATAAATGCAAAAAGTCATGCAGAAGCTACTTTAGAGGAAGAACATGGGCAGAGACAGTCTCGCACGGAGAGAGGAGAACCTGACATGAGCGTTCGGCCTGCTGAGGATCCAGATGATTATGGTGATGGCTTTTCAATGGAGCACAGGGACACCACCTGTTTCCAGAGAAACCACAGCCTCATCAGTGAAATCCGTAGTGACAGCACAGTGCCAGACGTTCACACTGTCACAACAGCTGGAATGCAGGTCCTCAAACGACAGGGCCAGTCCTTAAAGGTTCATCAGCGAAAACTAGATGCTGAACTTCTTCAAATAGAGGAACGACATCAGGAGAAGAAGAGGAAATGCCTGGAAAGCACGGCTTCACTCAACAACGAACTTTTTTTTTTTTTTTAAGACAGGGCTTCACCATGTTGGTCAGGCTGGTCGTGAATTCCCGACCTCAGGTGATCCACCTGCCTTGGCCTCCAAAGTGCTTGGATTACAGGTGTGAGCCACCACGCCCGGCTTCTCAACAGTGAACTTAAAAGGTTGTACGGTCTCAGGGTAGAACTGGATATGGAGGAACTGTAGCTAAGATTACACAGGCAGAGGAACAGGCCTGCAGAAGGCAGGAGGAAAGGGATAAGGGGCAGCAGTGCAAGCTGACCGAAGTCAGAGCATCTTTCCTCAGTAAGAGCAAGCGGCCAGCAAAGGCAAGGAGAAGAAAGACGTTGAGAACATTGCAATGGAGACAGAAGGAGACATACCTGGAAGAGGGGCCAACAGAATGGTGAAGAAGGCATGACTACTCCTGAGGACAAGGAGAGGGGGTAGAAGGGGTGGACCGTATGGCAGAGAAGGAACCAGTGATAGTAACACTGGCTCAGAGAGTAACAGCCAACAGTGGAGGAGCCATGAATAGATCCCATATGAGGAGATGAGAAGAAAGAATAAATGTTGTCTTGTTTTATGTGTTCTAAATTTTTTTTTTTTTTTGAGATGGAGTTACACTCTGTTGCCCAGGTTGGATGCAATGGCCTGATCTCAGCTCACTGCAACCTCTGCCTTCTAGGTTCAATCAATTTTCCTGCCTCAGCCTCCGAAGTAGCCGGGATTACAGGCACACACCACCATGCCCAGCTAATTGTGTTTTTAGCAGAGATGGAATTTCACCATGTTGGCCAGGCTGGTCTTGAACTCCTGACCTCAGGTGATCCACCCACCTTGGATTTCCCAAAGTAGTGGAATTACAGGCATGAGCTACCACACCCACCCTTAAATACTTTTTTTATTTTTATATTATTTTATTTTACTTATTTTTGAGACAGAGTTTCACTGTCACCCAGGCTGGAGTAGAGTGGGTTTTTTATTTTTTTATACAAATAAAAAAATTGACCAGGTGCGGTGGCTCACACCTGTAATCCCAGCTACTTGGGAGGCTGAGGCAGGAGAATTGCTTGAACCTGGGAGGCGGAAGTCACAGTGAGCAGAGATCACACCATTGCACTCCAGCCTAGGCAACAAGAGGGAAACTCTGTGTCAAAAAAAAAAAAAAAAAAAGACAAATATTGCATGATTCCACTTACATGAGGCATCTAAAGTAATCAAACTCAAAATCAAAAGCAGAATGGTGGCCAGGGGCTGGGGGAAGAGGGAATGGGGAGTTATTCAATGGGTACAGTGTTTCAGTCATACAAGATAGGAAATTTTAAGATATCTGTTGTACAACAATGTGCATTTAATGAACAATACTGTACTGTACACTTAAAAATTAAGAGGGTAGGCTGGGCACAGTGGCTCATGCCTATAATCCCAGCACTTTGGGAGCCTGAGGTGAGAGGATTACCTGAGCCCAGGAGTTCGAGACCAGCCTGGGCAACACAGTGAGACGCTGCCTCCAAAAAATGACAACGACGACAATAACAAAAAGACAAAGAAAAAAAGAACAAATTATCTAGGTGTGGTGGCACATGCCTGTACAGGAGGCAGGAGGATTGTCTGACCTCAGGAGGTGGAGGCTACAGTGAGCCATCCCATGAGGATGGCTATAACAAAACCAAACCAACAAATAGGCAAACTGTAAATTAAAAAGCAGCAGACAACAAGTGTTGATAAAGATACGGAGAAACTGGAACCCTCATACGTTGCTGGTGGGAATGTGAAATTGTTCGACTGCTGTGGAAAACAGTCTGATGGTTCTTCAGTAAGTTTAACATAGAATTACCAAATAACCCAGCAATTCCACTCCTAGGTATTTACCCAGAAGAACTGATAACAGGTATTTAAACAAAAACTGGTACAGGAATATTCATAAAAGCACTATTCACAATAGTCAAAAGGTAGAACAACCCAACTGTCCATCAGCTGCTGAAAGGGTGACACGTGTGGGGTGTCCGAATGTTATTCAGTCATAAAACTTAACGCAGCATTGATACACACTACAGTATAGATGAACATGCAAAATAGTATGGTAAATGAGTGAAGTCAGATGGAAAAGGCCACGTGTTATATGATTTCATCACATGAAATAGCCAGAAGAGGGGCCGGGCGCGGTGGCTCAAGCCTGTAATCCCAGCACTTTGGGAGGCCGAGGCGGGCGGATCACGAGGTCAAGAGATCGAGGCCATCCTGGTCAACACGGTGAAACCCCGTCTCTACTAAAACTACAAAAAGAAATTAGCTGGGCATGGTGGCGCGTGCCTGTAATCCCAGCTACTCAGGAGGCTGAGGCAGGAGAATTGCCTGAACCCAGGAGACGGAGGTTGCGGTGAGCCGAGATTGCGCCATTGCACTCCAGCCTGGGTAACAAGAGCAAAACTCCGTCTCAAAAAAAAAAAAAAAAAAAAAAAAAAAAAGAAATAGCCAGAAGAGGTACATCCAGAGAGACAGAAAGCAGATTAGTGGTTGCCAGGGCTGGGGATGGCAATGGGGAGTGACTACTTAATGGGAATAGAATTTCCTTTTGAGTGATGAAAATGTCCTGGAACTAGTGAGGATGTTTGCACAACATTGCAAATGTTCTACATGCCACTGAATTGTACTTTTTTTTTTTTTTTTTTCCAGAGACAGGGTCTCTCCCTTTTGCCTAGGCTGGAATGAAATGGCTTGATCATAGCTCACTGTAACTTTGAACTCCTGGGCTTAAGTGATCCTCCTGCCTCGGCCTCCCTACTAGCTGGGACTATGGGCATGTACCATCGCAGCTGGCTAATTTTTCTATTTTTTGTGGAGACAAGGTCTTTCTATATTGCCCAGCCTGGTCTCAAACTCCTGGCCTCAAGCAATCCTCCTGTCTCAGGCTTCTGTCTCAAAGTGTTGATATTACAGGCATGAACCACTGTACTGTACATTTTTAATGATGAATTTTAAATTTTTATGTGAATTGTACATTTTTAAATGATGAATTTTAAATTTATGTGAATGTAAATTTATGTGAATGTTACCATGACTTTAAAAAATAGTGTTACATAATTGAATCAATAGTTCATTAGTAAATTAAACAGTTTTGTGAGCAGTGGAAGATATCTGAGTTACCACCGAGAATCTATACAGACCTCAATTCTTGCCTCCTTGGAAGAAAAAATTCAGCTGAGGGGCATAAGGCAGAAGAGATGCACGTTTTGGAGCAGGAGTGGAAGTTTATCAAAAAGCTTTAGAACAGTAAGGAAAGGACAGAAAGGAAAAAAAGAAGGAAATACAGCTTGGAAGAGGGCCAAGTGGCACTGAGAAACCAAGTGTGCAGCTTAACCTCTGGCTTTATATGTTGGCATACTTCCAGGATCTTGAATTACTTCTCCCCACTCTTGAGATCTTGTTGGGAAGCTGCTGATCAGTTTCAGGTATTCTCTATCTATTAGAAAACCATCCTTCCCTGGCACCAGCTGTAACCAATTATTACTTTAGAGAAACAGTTGGCCGGCGTGGTGGCTCACACCTATAATCCCAGCGCTTCGGAAGGCTGAGACGGGCGGATCGCCTGAGGCCAGGAATTCGAGACCAGCCTGGCCAACATGGTAAGTACCCCCCGCCCCTGTCTAGCCAACATAGAGAAACCCCCTCTTTACTAAAAATACAAAAATTAGCTGGGTGTGGGGGGGTGAGCCTGTAATCCCAACTAATTGGGAGGCTGAGGCAGGAGAATCGCTTCAACCTGGGAGGTGGAGGTTGCAGTGAGCCGAGACCATGCCACTGCACTCACACTCCAGCCTGGGCGACAGAGCGAGACTTCGTCTCAAAAAAAAAAATTCCACTGACAACACAAATAAATTGAAATCTGTAATTTGATTAAAAATGAGAGATTCTTGGCTGGGCACAGTGACCCATGCCTGTAATCACAGCACTTTGGGAGCCTGAGGTGGACGGATCACAAGGTCAAGAGATTGAGACCATTCTGGCCAACCTGGTGAAACCCCATTTCTACTAAAAACACAAAAATTAGCCAGGTATGATGGCACACACCTGTAGTCCCAGCTACTCGGGAGGCTGAGGCAGGAGAATCACTTGAACCCAGGTGGCAGAGATTGCGGTGAGCCGAGGTCACACCACTGCACTCCAGCCTGGTGACAGAGTGAGACTCTGTCTCAAAAATAAATAAATAAATAAAATGAGAGATTCTCATGTCATGTAATAATCAGTGATATCACAGTGAGTTTTGAGTTTGCACTGGGTTTACTTGTGATGCCAGGACCATAACATGAAAGATATTCCAATAGACCACAAAGGCATTCCCACCAGCTGTTCAGTCACTTTGTAGGTGACTGGGTGGGAGCTTTCCGACAACTTCTGGAAACTCCTTGGTTTGCCTAGAGCGGTAAATCCAAGGTTCTGAGTTGCTGACTTCCATTCCTGCTGCCAGGTTTGGCTGCTTGGTTGTGGGGAGGCTGGTGCAAACCCCTGCAAAGCAAGCAGGTGGTCCGGGTAAATTTATAGTAGACTTGTCTTATTACAAAAGTAACAATCGGCCAGGCATGGTGGTTCACTGTAATCCCAGTACTTTGGGAGGCAGATTACTTGAAGTCAGAAGTTTGAGATCAGCCTGGCTAACATGGTGAAATCGCGTCTCTACTAAAAATACACTCACCAAAAAAAAAAGTAAAAAAGTGAGCCAGGCATCGTGGTACATGACTGTAATCCCAGCCTTGGGAGGCTGAGGCAGGAGAATCGCTTGAACCTGGGAAGCGAAGGCTGCAGTGAGCTGAGATCATGCCACTGCATTCCCACCTCCAGCCTAGGTGACAAAGCCAGTGAGACTGTCTCAAAAAAAAAAAAAAAAAAAAAAAGTACCAATTATGCTATGGTTTTTGTGCTGGGAACAACTCCATTTCCCCAGGAACTGGGGGATCTCGCTTCTTTTCCTGTTCTGATTCAAATGGAATGCCAGAGTGTCAACTCCTAGGATTTGCCACTGTCTTCAAGATGTCAGGTCTTAAATCTGGAGAAGGAAGCTACAGCACACTTTTGGAATCATGCATATTATCCAAGTCTATCTATTGCTCAGATTGGCAAGGGAGTGCTTTTGGTGTTTTTATTTTATTTTATTTTATTTTATTTATTTATTTTTTAAAGATGGGGTTTCACCATGATGGCCAGGCTGGTCTTGAACTCCTGACCTCAGGTGATCCACCCACCTTGGCCTCCCAAAGTGCTAGGATTACAGGCGTGAGCCACCACACCCAGCCTGGTGTTTTATCTTAAAATAAATCATCACCCAACCCAAGGTCACCTAGATTTTCTCTTGTGTTATTCTTTAGGAGTGTTATTATTTTACATTTTACATTTTGGCCTATGATCCATTTTGAAATAACGTTTATGAAGGATGTAAGGTCTGTGTTAGATTAGTTTTTTCAGTCTGTGTATGTCCAATCATTCTAGTGCCATTTGTTGAAAAAGACTGTGCTTTTTCCATTGAATTGTCTCTGCTCCTTTGTCAAAGGTCAATTGACTATATTCGCGTGGATCTATTTCTGAGCTCTCTATTCTATTCCACTGATGTATTTGTCTTACTGCACAGACTGGAATTTCAGGGGAATTGTTGGACAATCTGTCTCAGGTGACAAAGGCAAAGCTGTTGGATCCCAGCTAATTACTGACTTGGCTCACGGAAAAGATGTTGGATAATTTCTACAGTTTTACTCCATCATTTGCTATCACTGAAGCCCAGATGACACCAAGTTCATCTGAAATGTTCATTCAGGCAAGCGTGGTTCTGAGATGGTGTGAAAGACCACTGACACAAAACCTCTCTTTTGGGAAACAGTTTGAATAATTTTTTTTTTTTTTTGAGACAGAGTCTCGCTTTGTCACCCAGGCTGGGGTGCAGTGGTGTGATCTTGGCTCACTGTAAACTCTGCTTCCTGGGTTCAAGCCATTCTCCTGCCTCAGCTTCCTGAATAGTTGGGATTATAGGCACCCACTGCCACGACCTGCTAATTTTGTATTTTTAGCAGAGATGGGGTTTTGTCATGTTGGCCAGGCTGGTCTTGAACTCCTGGTCTCAGGCAATCCACCCGCCTCAGCCTCTCAAAGTGCTGGGATTACATGAGCCACCATGCCTGGCCCGAACAAAGTAATTTTTAAAGGATTCTGAAACTTGCCATGTCTTGAAAAAGCAAGAGATGGGTTGGGTGTGGTGGCTCATGCCTGTAATCCCAGCACTTTGGGAGGCTGAGGTGGGTGGATCACTTGAGGTCAGGAGTTGGAGACCTGTCCAGCCAACATGGCAAAACCCTGTCTGTACTAAATACAAAAATTAGCTGAGTGTGGTGGTGCACGCCTGTAATCTCAGTTACCTGGAGGCTAAGGCACGAGAATTGCTTGAACCCGAGAGGCAAAGTTTGCAGTGAGCCGCGATCACTCCAGCTTGGGTGACAGAGTAAGACTCTTGTCTCAAAAAAATAAAATAAATAAATAGCTGGCAAGAGATGAAAAGGATAATAAAGCTTCAGTTTTAAAATGTGTTAGAATGAAGCATGCATTTTTGTTCTTGTGCCCAGCATCTTCTCACCTCGCACCCTAGCTTCCCGGCATTAGAAGAAAGGTCCGTCCTCTTCCTCGTGCCGACCCCCTAAATCCTGGCATTGAAAGCGTTGAATGGCGGGGACAAGAAGCGAGTGCAGCAGCAGCGGCAGCGGGTCCCCAGCTACTCGACGCCGGGGGCAGCAATTGCCAGAGAAGCATTCAGCCCGCTTCACTATGGCGGCACTTCCTCCAAACTCCTGGCAGCCACCAAATATTTGCTTGGAAACCAGCATGGGAATCATTGTACTGGAGCCGTGCTAGAAGCATGCTCCAAAAACCTGTAAGAACCGCTGAGATGGCTCGTCGAGGTGACTACAGTGGCACAAAATTCCACAGGATCATCAAAGATTTCGTGATCCAAAAAGGAGACCCAACAGGGGCAGGCTGAGGCGGTGCATTTATCTATGGCACACAGTTTGAAGATGAACTTCATCCAGACCTGAAATTTACAGTCGCTGGAATTCTCACAATGACCAACACAGGGCCAGACACCAATGGCAGCCAGTTCTTTGTCACCCTCACCCCCACCCAGTGGCTCAACAGCAAACACACCATTCTTGGCCCAGTGTGCCAGGGGATAGGAACAGTGAACTGAGTAGGAATGGTAGAAACAGAGTCCCAGGACTGCCCTGTAAATGATGTGAAGATTATTGAGGCATACCCTTCTGGGTGGACTTGCTGCTATCCTGAGCAGATCTTCTGAGATGGCCCCAGTGAACCAGGTTCCCAATGACCTAGATTGACAGGTAATGCTAAATTTCATTTTGGCCTTGCAAATCATGATGCTTAGGAAGCCTGCAGTCTTAGGTGAGTTAGAGATGGAAGTGCATTTTAATAGGATGCTTCTTTTCTCTTCCCCCTCTGCCTAGGGTGACAGAGATTTGCACACATGCCGTTTATCCACAGATTACTGCTTACTGCAAATGACCCACAACGCTCCTTGTGCCTGGCTGCTCTGATATTCTTGGAACAAAATGCAACAGCCGCTGTCATTTCTCAGTGTTCTTGCCTAACCAAACTTCTTCCTGAGGAGGTTTATACTCTGGCCTATACTGCAAACTTTGATAGCTGACAGCCAAATAATTCAAAACCAAGTACTGTCTATCAGCCCTCTTAACTTTGTGCACACCATATTTCAGTCTCCTACATTTGTTCTTCTAGGAAATATATGTATCTCTTTATACATTTTCTCTCTCAAAACCAGAACATAAAAAAAAAAAAAAGAAAGAAAGAAAACCAGAACATCGGCTGGGTGCGGTAGCTCATGCCTGTAATCCCAGCACTTTGGGAGGCCAATGCAGGCAGATCACCTGAAGTCAGGAGTTTGAGACCAGACTGTTAACATGGTGTAAGCCAGTCTCTACTAAAAATACCAGAATTAGCTAGACGTAGTGGTACATGCCTGTAGTTTGAGCTATTGGAGAGGCTGAGGCTGGAGAATTGCTTGAACCTGGGAGGCAGAGGTTGCAGTGAGCCGCGATGGAGCCACTGCACTCCAGCCTGGAGGACAGAGCAAGACTCCATCTCAAAAACAAACAAACCCACAAAAACCAGACCATCAACACTGCTGTTTCTGACAGACATCCCATGCAAAGCCACACTGAATTTTTGCCAAATGAGAAATACATTCAAGTTTCCAGGAAGTGGCAAATAATAATGTGTAATAATCAAAAAATGAATTTATTAAAAGTAAGCAGAAGTATTGAACATCTTTGTCCCAGAGAAGAGGAGAAATCTGGAGTGAGCATAAGGACAGACTACGAATTCTCTGTAAAAAGTAGAACTCTCAAAAAGGAGGAGCGTCACTTAAGTTTTCTTAACCTAAGACTTTAGAGAAATTAGATATGAGATTTTTATACTTAAGTTGTTGGATTTTTTTTTCTGGATTTTGGAGGGAGGAGTTGCGAAGGAAGAAAGTTAATATAATGCCTATGTAATACATAGAAACTTCCAAAATAAAATATCATTGATGGTTGAAATTGCAAACAAACAAAAATATCTTAGTGATTACAGAGCTTAATTAAAATAAATTTTACAAAACTAAAAATATAGAATGAGCCAGGTGCAGTGGTGAGCACCTGTAGTCTCAGCTACTTGGGAGGTCGAGGCAGGAGGATTGTTTGAGACCAGGAGTTCAAGGTCAGCCTGAACAACGTAGCGAGCCTTGTCTCTAAGTTAAATAAAAATATAGAGTAGTGAATATAATAAAACATTATCATTTATGACTTTTCCCCTTAAGTTTAAAATAGTATTTTGAGTCAAATTTTTTTTTTATTTTGGCTAAACATACATTATTTGCTTAAAAATAATAAATTTGGATAATATTAATGGCTTCAAAAGCATGGTCTGACCTCCTTCTTCAGATTTAAGACCTGACGTTTTGAAGGTGGCAGCAAGTCCTAGGAGCTGACATACTGATTCCTTATATAACTGGGACCTCTTTCTGTTGCCCATTTCAGGCAACTGCCATGGGATTGTAACTACAAACCCTGCTGCCAACCCGAGGACATCAGCTGACAGCCATCTGAGGACACAGTCACAGTTCCAAGTCTGTACAATGCCCAGCCAGAGCCGCTCAGTGGGGTAAATTATTACCTCAATCATATACCCCATACACTGTCTGATCCTAGTCTTGCAAAAGAGAACCTGAAGGAGAATAGAAAATACAGTTTGAACAAAATGTTGAAACTGTATCCATGGAAATTACTTAGTGATTGTGAATGAAATGAAAGACAGCTCCAAACAAATCAAAACATTATGTATGTTCAGTGCAAGTAATAAATGCCTACATTTGAAATAAAGATGTAATGAAAGACTTTCTCTTAGCAAAGAAATTTAGGGTGAATGAGGACACAGTGGTCACCTCCCTGGGTGACCTTTGAGGAGGCCAGCTGGCTGTATCCTGCTGTGGAGGACCATCCTGACCCCTGTTTCCCAGGGACTCTGCCCAAAAAGCTTTTGCCCTAGTGGGGAACAGCTGGGCTGTGAGACCCAGTGCTACCATTCTTTCTTTCTCTCTTTTTTTGAGACAGAATCTCACTCTGTTTCCCAGGCAAACAAAGCCTTGGCTCACTGCAGCCTTGACCTCCCCATCTCAAGTGATCCTCCCAAGTAACCAGAACACAGGCTTGCAACACCACACTTGACTAGTGTGTATGTGTGTGTATATATATATATATATATATATATATATATATATATTATAGATGGGATCCCTCTATGTTGCCCAGGCAGTGGTCTGCAACTCCTGGGCTCAAACGATCCACCTGCCTTGGCCTCCCAAAGTGCCAGGATTAGAGGCATGAGCCACTGTACTCTGCCATGAGTGCTCTTTTAATTCCTATTTTACAATGAGAGACAGTGATGTGCTGGGAAATGTTTTACAACCACACTCCAGGAAAAAAAAAACAGTCCTAATTCATGAGATTTGCCAATTTCTGTGGTGTAAATACTCCCACCATAGTCAGTTTCAAGCTATTAACATGCTATCCCTGGTCACAGAGTTGGAAAGAAATGCAAAGCAGCACAACATTACATAGTTTTTCTACTATGCAGATATGATGACATAAATAACCTCAAGAGCATAGAAAATAGTAAAATGGGTCTGGCACGTGGGCCAGCTGTAATCCCAGCACTTTGGGAGGCTGAAGTGGGAGGATTGGTTGAGCCCAGGAGGTCAAGGCTGCAGTGAGCCATGATTGGGCCACTGCACTCCAGCCTGGGCAATACAGTAAGACACTGTCTCAAAAAAAAGAAAAAAAAGAAAAGAAAGAAAATAAAAGAATAGAATGTAATATAATAAAATAATGAGGAAGTGGTGATGAGTCAAATATTGATTATGGTTGTGTCATAATTAACTTATACATTTTTATAATTTAATTTAAAATAATGGCTGTCTTTAATAATCTACTTGCAAAATCCCTGAAATTTTGACAATTAGCTTTTAAAAAATTTCTTAAATGTTTATCTACTTATTTATTTATTTATTTGAGACAGAGTCTCACTCTGTCACCCAGGCTGGACTGCAGTCGTATGATCTCAGCACTGCAACCTCTGCCTCCCAGGTTCAAGCAATTCTTGTGCCTCAGCCTCCTGAGTAGCTGGGATTACAGACTGGAGCCACCACACTCAATTAATTTTTGTATTTTTAGTAGAGATGGGGTTTTGTCAGATTGGCCAGGCTGATCTCGAACTCCTGGGGTCAAGCAATCCACCTGCCTCAGCCTCCCAAAGTACTAGGATTACAGACATGAGCCACCATGCCCAGCCTGACAATTAGCCTTTGCCACCACTGGGCAAGTAACTTGCACAGCCAATCATCCTTCCAGTCATAGGCCACTTTGCCTCATTTGCCAATGCATGCGGTTAGCCAGGCACCACGTTAGTGTCTGTGGGGAATCAATTTGGAATAGATGTGTATCTATTCCCCACAGGGACAAACATGGTGTCTGGGGAGGTGTATAGAAGTAGATTACTATAATGCAGCATAGTAAGTGTTATGGCAGTGGTGTGATATGCACACTGAGAGAGGAATCTGATTTATCTTTGGGATTAGACTGTTATTTGTTTGTTTTATGATACCGGGTCTCACTCTGTTGCCCAGGCTGGAGTGCAGTGGCATGATCATGGCTCACTGCAGCCGAGACCTCTGAGGCTCAGGTGATCCTCCCACCTCAACCTCCCAAGTAGCTGAGACTATAGGCAAGCACTACCATGCCCAGCTAATTTTTGCGTTTTTTCTAGAGATAGAGTGTCATCATGTTGTCCAAGCTGGTCTCAAACTTAAGCGATCCACCTGCCTCAGCCTCCCAAAGTGGTGGGATTACAGGCATTAGCCACTATGCCTACACCTGGCCGATTGTTAGGTTTTTAGTTGTGAAACATTATTGTGGTTATAGTGTAAAAAACAACAAAAGTTTCTAAGCTGGGCATGGTGGCACATGCCTGTAGGTCTAGCTACTCAGTAAGCTGAGGTAGGAGGGTCTCAAGTTCCAGCCTAGCCTGGAAAAATAGCAAGACATCATGAAAAAAAAAAAAGAGTTTCTATCTTTAGAGGTAGATGTAGAGATATTTACAGATAAAATACTGGGCTCAGTGGCCCAAGCCTGTAGTCCCACCCACTTAGGAGGATTGTTTGAGCTCAGGAGTTCAAGACCAGCCTGGAATGTATAGTAAGAATCTCTCTTTTAAAAAAGAAAAAGAAATATTTATAGATAAAATAAGATATCTAAGATATTTTTTAAAGTTCTATGATGACATTTATGGCTGGGACAATTAAACAGACCAAAGAATAGTCTCTTCAACAAATGGTGCTGGGACAGACTCCTACCTCACACCATATGGATAGTAGATCTAAATGTAAGAGCGACAACTATATCACTCTTAGAAGAAAACATAGGAGTAAGTCTCTGTAACCTTGGGTTAGACAATGGTTTCTTAGATATGACACCACAAGCACAAACATAAGAAAAAAATAGATAAATTGGACTGCATCACAATAAAAAATTTTTGTGCTGAAAACAATAACAAGTGAAAACTGCCCACAGGACAGAAGAAAATATTTGAAAATGAAGTCTCTGATAAAGGACTTATCCAGAATATATAAAGAACTCTTGCAACTCAACAATAAAAAGACAAATAACCCTATTTAAAAATGGCAAAGGACTTTTTGTGTGTGTTGCTTTTTTGTGTGGTGCTGAAAGCTGGGAATGAACCAATGAGCAAGGGATTAGAATAAACATTTCTTCAAAGAACATATAAACATGTCCAATAAATACATGAAAAGATACCGAGAATCATTAGTCATTAGGGAAAATGCAAATCAAAACCACAGTGAAATGTCAATTCATACTCACTAGGCCAACTACAATAAAAAAGATGGACAATAACAAGTGCTGGCAAGGACGTAGAGAAATTGGAAATTGGAACTGTCATACAGTGCTGGTGGGAAATGTTAAATGGCACAGCCACTTTGGAAGACAATTTGGCAACTCCTCAAAAAGTTAAACGCAGATTTACTCTACAATCCAGCAATTCCTCCCCTAGGTAGAGAAATGAAAACATATGTCCACAAAAAAACTTGTACGTAAATATTCATAGCAGCATTATTCATGACACCCCCCAAAATCGAAATAATCCAAATTCCATCCCAATTGCTAAATGAAAAAATAAAATGTTATACATTCTTATTATGGGATGTTACTCAGTAATAAAAAGCAATGAAATAATGATACCTGTTGAACCATGAAGATTGAAGACTTACGCTAAGTGAAAGAAGCCAGCTACTGAAGACCACATAGTTTATTAGTCCATTTTCATGAAAATGTATGGAATCAGCAAGTTGTCAGTCACAGAAAGTAGATTAGTGGTTGTTTAGGGTTGAGTGGAGGGGTGATGAGAGGCATTGACTTCTCATGGGTATGGGGGATGGACATGTTTGAAAATTAGATTGTAGCTGGGTGTGGTGGCTCACATCTGTAATCTCAGCACTTTGGGAAGCCAAGGTGGGCAGATCACTTGAGGACAGGAGTTTGAGACTAGCCTGGCCAAAATGGTGAAACCCCATCTCTACTAAAAATGCCAAAAAGAATTGGCCAGGTGTGGTGGCACAAGCCTATCTGTAGTCCCAGCTACCCAGAAGGCTGAGGCCTAAGAATCGCTTAAACTCCAGAACTGGAGGTTGCAGTGAGCCCAAGATTGTGCCATTGTACCCTAGCCTGGGCTACACAGCGAGACTGTCTCAAGAAAAAAAAAGAAAAAGAAAACTGGATTGTAATGATGTTTGCAAGATATGATGAATACTAAAAACACTAAATGGTACACTTTAGATGGGTGAATTGTATAATATGTGAATTATATTTCAATAAAGCTGTTTTTAACACTCCAACATGGGGTGATAAAGGGAAACCCTGTCTCTAAAAAGAAAAAAAAGCTGTTGTTTTTTTTTTAAGTTCGATGAGGAAGGGGTGTAAGCAGGTACACAGAAATCAGATCAGCCGTGGGTCGGTAGGTGCTAAAGCTGGGAGACGAGCACATGGGAAGTCACACGCTATTATCTCCAGTTATGTCTTCATTTAGAATGTTCTGAAATAAAAAGTTAAATACAGTTTACCTAGAATTCTTGGAGGTCGTTTTCTAAATGTTCCCTGGCCTCACCCAGTTCATGGGCCCAGAAAAGGCCATCTTTCCTCTAGATGGGGTGGGACAGGGTACTTTATAAATAACCCTAGCTGCTGTGGGCAGTTTTCCCTGCCTCTACTCTATTGGCCTCTATGCTCTGCTCATGGGCAGCTTGGCCAGCCTCTGCCACAGCCTAACCTCTGGGTCAACAACGGGCCTCCGATAGGGCTGTGACCCCTCCCTATTTTTTCCTTTTCCTCCCTTCCAGCCAGTAAGGCACCTCTTTCTTTTTCTCCCCTCCCTCCCTCCCTCCCTCCCTCCCTCCCTCCCCCCCCCCCCCCCTCCCCCCCTTCCTTCCTTCCTTCCTTCCTTCCTTCTTCTCTCTCTCTCTCTCTTTCTTCCTTTTTTTTTTTGAGACAGTGTCTTGCCCCATCACCCAGGCTGGAGTGCAGTGGCATAATCACGGCTCACTACAGCCTCAACCTCCCAAGTTGAACCTCAGGCTTAAGTGATCCTCCTGCCTCTGCTTCCCGAGTAGCTGGGACCACACGTGCACACCACCACACCAGGCTAGCTTTTGTATTTGTTTGTAGAAATGGGGTTTCACCACATTGCCAGGCTGGTCTCAAACTCCTGACCACAGGTATCCACCCACCTTGGACTCCCAAAGTGCTGGGTTTACAGATGTGAGCCACCGTGCTGGGCCAGGCTCCACCTTCTACTTGTCACTGCCAGTTCTGTCAGAGTGGAGCCCACGGCAGAGGAGCTGGTATTCCCTTGGTTGGGCTCTTTCCTCTGTTCCTTCTCCCTTTCTTTCCCCAGCAGACTCTTCTGGAGCTGGAAGCACAGCCCCAGCTGCACACAGCCCCTAGGCCCCGGGCTCTCCCACGGCCACACCCAGCCACGCAGCCTGGACTTCTCTGCCCAGCATCTTTCTCCTTGGTGCCTTCTTGGCTCTCCTTCCTGCAATATAAGCCCAAGGAAAGCTCTCAACATTTCTGCCTCCAAGAGAAGCGGAGCTCCTTCCTGCAGTGCTCCTGAGTTCAGCAAATCAAGGCATGTATGTGTCCGGACACTTGTGTCAGGTGCCTGGAGACCTGACAAGTTAAGACGCCCTGGAAAGGCTCTGGAACATTCTGCAACAGTGAGGAAGTGGGTCCATTTAGTTAGGTGAATCTGCCTGGTGTCTTACACCAGTGTTGTCGCCAACTCAGCCAAAATCCAGGGTTATGGAGTTTGGGTGTGAAATAGGCAGGGTGCCTAGGGGAGAAAAGATCTGATGGGGAACTGTGAACCAAAGCCGGGCTGGGACTGGAGCTCCTGGGAAGAGGGGGCTGGGGCTCCATGACACCTGGGGGAAGAGGAATTGCCAGGACTTGGTGACTCATTTGATATAAAGTTTAGGGAGATTTCCAGGTTGGGGGACCACGGTAAAAGAGATGTCCTCAGCTAGGATAGAAAACAAAAGGGGACCAGGCTCAAGTGTGATTGTGAAGATGGAAGTGGCTGTGAACACCTTGTGGGGGCAACGGGGTAGAGCTGGAAGCTGAGGTCGGGAGTTGAGGAGAGCCAGCCATGTTGAGTAAAAGAAGCCACCGTAGATGTGGCGTCTCTGTCCAGGGCACAGATAGAAGGTGACCATGTGGCTCAATGTCAGTTTATACCTGCTGTTTGGATCCTGGGCTACCTGCGCCTGTTGTCCCAGATGGTGGGGAGGCAGTTAGTGCTCTCTTCCCTCTCAAAATCTCCCACTTAGGATGACACACGGTCACCATAAAGAGAGACCCTATAGGGTAGGGAAAGTAAAGCAAATCAAAGGCAGTGCCATTCTTGTTCCCTTGCTTCTTCCGGCCTCTTCACCCTCCTATCTCAGACCTTCCATTCCCTCCTCTTCTTTGTTTTTGAGACGGAGTTTCACTCTGTCACCAGGTTGGAGTGTAGTGGCATGATCTCGGCTCACTGCAACCTCCATTTCCCAGGTTCAAGCAATTCTCCTGCCTCGGCTTCCTGAGTAGCTGAGATTATAGACATAGCTGGGATTACAGACAAGCACCACCATGCCTGGCTAATTTTTTGCCTGGCTAATTTTTGTATTTTTAGTAGAGATGGGGTTTTACCATGTTGGCCAGGTAGGTCTCAAACTCCTGACCTCAAGTGATCCACCTGCCTCAGCCTCCCAAAGTGTTGAGATTACAGGTGTGAGCCACTGTTCCCAGCCCATTCCCTTCTTAGACTCCTGTATTTTCACTTTATTTTCTTTTCCCCTCCTGCTATGCTTCTCCTTCCCACTTCCTTGGGAAAGAACCCACCCCACCCCTACAGACCCAGGAGAGGCAAGTCCATCTGGGCCATCCAAGTCACCTGGGTGGGCTGGGGTGTGGGCCAGGCTGGGGAAGGGCCTTGATCAAGTGGGCAGGCAGGGGTCCTGCCTTCTGGTCACAGCGCTGCCTCTTTCCTGCCGTGTGACCTTAGAGCAAAGCATTTCTGCTCTTGGAGTCTCAGTTTTTTCCTCTGCAGCAGATGAAAATTGAACCACTGATATAAAACGTCTCTTCTCGCTGAGGGGTGGTGTTCCTCTTGTCGGCTGCCATTTCTCATGGGGTCCAAGCCATAAGATGCCAAGTGTCAGTCACCTCAGAAGACAGGGTTTTGTGTGTACTTGGTGGTGGTTTCCCTGGGGTACCGAGGCTGAGGACTGGGGTCAATGGAGTCCGTGAGGGAGCAGCCTAGGAGCTAAGCCCCACTTGGTGGCTGCACGTCCCAGGTCAGCCAGGCCCGCACCATGCCCCGATTACCTGCAGAGGGCGCCGCAGACAGCGAAGGAGAGGCAGAGTCCATCGAAGCTTCTGGGAAGAGGGTCCCAAAGGGAGCCCGGAGCTGGAGTCCAAAGGGTTTGGAAGGAAGAGGTGAGGAGGGCAGAAAAGGAAAGGCAAATTAAAAGACGAGAATGAAGGCCGGGCGCGGTGGCTCATGCCTATAATTCCAGCACTTTGGGAGGCGGAGGCAGGTGGATCACGAGGTCAGATGATGGAGACCATCCTGGCCTCTATCACCAAGGTGAAAGAGGTGGTGACAGAGGGAAACCCTGTCTCAGGAAAAGAGAAGGGATGGTGGTGGTGCGGGGGCGGTTCTTGTAGGATCCGAGAGGGGCCAGCAGCACCCGCTACGCGCCGGAACCTCAGCCTCCTCATCTACTGAATGGACCCAATCCACACCTCGTGCTGCGGAAGTGCTAGAGCGCCGGGACACTGGGCCATCGGCTAAGGGGGCGCTGGGAACCTGGATGGTGCTCTATGCCGGGGCGTTGCGGGGTGCTATTGGGCAGTAGGGTTGGAGTCAAACCTGGGTTGAAGTCCTGGCTGCCACCTGACCTCTGCGCCTCAGTTTGCTCATCAGTGAAACGGGGTTAAGAAAGCTGCCTCCCCCAGCTCCATGAAGCGGGAGGTAATGAAGGTCCTGGAGGAGCGGAATTCAGAACCTGAGCTTTGGGCTGCGGAGCCGGACCGGGCGCGGGTGGGCGCGGCCTCCGGGAGGCCGGCATGAGGGGCTGCGGCAGGGCCCGGATACGCCCAGCCAGGAGGAAGAGGCCGAGCCCGTGCCAACCCCGCAGATGCGGCTCGGGTGTTCCTTGTCCCTCCAGGCGCCCTCCCAGGGGTCCTCCATCAGCCGCCATCACCTGGGCGCGGGGGAGCTGGCCGGAGGGGAGGCAGGGCTTGGCGGAGAGCCGGGGCCCTGGGAGCGTGGCGAGGGCGGGCGGACGGAACACCGGGCAGGGGGCCGGGGGTCCCAGAAGGGGGTGCGGGAGCGGGGGTCCGAGGAAGGGGGCGGGGCCTGGCGGACAGGGCTAGGGGTGGGGGTCCGGGGGCGAGGGTCCAGGAGCGAGTCCGGGTCCGGGAAGACAGAGCAGGAGGCGGGGGCCCGGGGAGGGGGCGGGGCCCGGGGGGCGGGGCCGGGGTCGGCGCCCCGCTGGAAGGCCGGCCACGTGACGCCCGCGGCCCGGCGGGGCTGCCAGGCGGCGAGCACCGCGGCGGCCCCCGGAGGTGGCTGCGGGCGCGGGAGCCTGGGCCGCGCGGGACTGACCGTCGGGGCCCCGGCACGGCGGCCCCGGGGCGCCCATGCCATGGAGAAGCTGGCGGCCGGGCTGGCCGGCCTGCGCTGGAGCATGGGCGCCTTCCCGCTCGACCTCATCGTCAGCCGCTGCCGCCTG
This sequence comes from Sapajus apella, assembly GCF_009761245.1. Classification (NCBI taxonomy): domain Eukaryota; kingdom Metazoa; phylum Chordata; class Mammalia; order Primates; family Cebidae; genus Sapajus; species Sapajus apella. Next base: position 253,087 of record NW_022437198.1, read on the forward strand.
CCCACGCTCGCTTGCCTTGGGCCAGGTACTGGGGTCGCTGGGGATGGGGACCGGGGTGCGCAGGGAAATTGTGGGCTCTCCAGGCAGGGGCCAGCGGGATGGATCGTGAGGAGGGTGCGGCCCCCGCGCTCTCCTGGCTCCCCGGCGCGGGCCCCGAGCGGTTCCTGGCGCGCCTCCCGGGAGACGCGGGGCCCACCCGCCAGGTCCGCCTCCTGGGCCCTCGGACAGACACAGGCACAGACTCCGGGGACAGGGCCAGGGACAGAGTTTTCCGGCCCAGTGGGAGTCCGGGAAGGGGCCGAGCCCCTGCTCCCGCCCCGTCGGTGCCCCCCTTTCCCTCGCTGCCCCTGGGCCCCCCGCACCGGCCGCGCCCCCTCGGTTCCTTTGTCCCCGGCCTCTCACCTCTGTCCTCCCTCATCCCTGGGACCCGGACTCTGTCTTCCCCCTACCGCCACCACCAGTCCCGCTCCGTCCCTCTGGGGACCCTTCTCGCACCTCCTTTCGCGTCTTGGGGATTAGCCCTGGGTCCTGGGGCGGGCAGGCCACCTTCGGGAGAGGCCTGCAGGAGCCGGGTCTGCCGCCTGGCGTGACCCCCAAACCCCGGTCCTCCCCCTAATCTTGTCCCACTTCTTAATAGGACCTGGGGTCCCCGGCCGCTCTGCTGATGGAACTACGGCTGGGGGCATGAGAGGGGACGGCCGGAGGCTGCATGGAGCGAAGGAACCGTTTGGGGGGAGAGAGGGGCTGCTTGGTTGGGGGAGGGGCGGGAGCCGGGGCTGGCAGCCAGGCCGGGGGTTTTGTGTGCGAGAAGAATAGGGGTTTGGCCCGCGTTGGCACACTCACTTCCCTGAATGCTAATGGGGCCCGCAGCCACAGGCTCCTCTCCTTCCTGCAGGGCCCGGCAGCCCCTCCTCCGGCCAGCGGCGGCCAGGAGTGGGCACAGTGGGCGTCAGCTGTCCCGGGAGCAGGCTCGAGGGGAAGCATCGGCGCCCCGGCCGTCGGGCAGGCCAGCGTCTGGTTGTCCGGCTCGCGGCCGGGTGGTCAAAGTGTGGTACTGTGTCCGCCTGTCAATGGGGGACGCTGCCCTGGGGTCTTCCGGCCACTTCCCACACATCTTTTTTGGCATCTTCCCTTTCTGAGCTCCTCGGTCTGGGCAGGGCCTCCTTTGGGCTCCCCTGACACCTGGTGCCAGCTCTGTCTTGTCTCTTACTGCACACCCATTATAATGGCCAGTTTATTGTCTTCCCACCTGGCTGCGGGATCCTTGAGACAGGGTATCCTTGCCCAATAAAGATTATGAATTGAATAAATGAATGAATGGGTAAGTGAATGAACAACTGGTGTGATGGCACCCCCCCACCCCCATCTGTTGTGTGTGACAGTGTGTGGCTATGGCTGGGTCACCTTAAGAGTGTGAATATGTGGTCAAAATTGGATGGCCTTGAAGGGTAGGTGCCTATGTGCCTGTGCATTTGGGAGACCTGAGACTGAGTTGTGTCGTTTGGGTGACAAGCACCTGTCACTGTGGGCTATTGTGGTTCAGCTGTTGGTGGTCGTGAGCCCTGGTTACTGGTGTGTGCCTGTGTGGCTGTGGAAGATGGGGCTGGGAGCTAGGGCAGCTCTCAAAGCAGAGGGCAGAGTTGGAGGAGAGCTTCCTGTGTCCCCAGAGGTGAGGAGGTGCAGAGGAAGGCTCAGACAACCCCCACAACACACACATAGTGGGGGCCAAGCCCTTGAACAGTCCCCCACCCTGCCACACACACACACACACACACACACACACACACACCACACAAGTACACACTTTATGGAAACCCCAGCGTCAGAGTAAACCATTTCCCATTTGATTGGCAGAAATTTCCTAAGTTGTGGCTGAAGGAGCAAGGAAGGAGATGCTCCCCACCCCCACCTTCCCCACCAGCTGCAGCCAGGACGTGGCCCCTCTGCCTACTGGAAGCTGGACTGCCCCTCCTGCTCCCCTGGAAACTGTTGCTGGGGTTGGAGCCTCCAGGCCCAGACCCCTCCTAACACCTCTGCCAACTCCCAACACCTCTGCCCCAGAGCAGCTTCCCCCAGGCCCCAGGACTGGGCCTCTCACTCCTGCCTTTTAAACCTCCACTCCCAACCCCTCCAACATCTCACCCCTCTGAGATGGGGTTGGGGGTTTCTGGGGACTCCCTCCCTCTCCTTCAGGGTCCCCTGAACAAGGCAGTGGGTGAAAAGGAAGGGCTGCCCTTGGGAAACTCAGTAATCAGCTGCTCTATGCCTTGTCATTCTCCCAACCCCAGCGACCTGTGGTTCTTGGGGAGTTCTCACAGCTGGGACCTGTAAGGGACAGTCCCATCTGGGCCCTCTCCGCTGCCCCAACAGGGCCCTTCTCTAGCATCATCTGCTCATTAAAGTCTCCCTTTACCCCCCCCCCCCCACCCCCAGTCAGAGCCTGCTGCTGCCCTCCAAGTCCCCAGGCATGCTCCAGGCAGGGCCTCTAGTTCTGCTACATCTCTGCATACCTCCCCAGGGGCCTAAGGGCTCTTGGAGGGCAGAGGTTGTCTGGGCTCATCCATGGAGAGCTCCCTGCCCCAGCACAGAGCTAGGGACAGCAGGCATTCCAGCCACTGATGAACGAGGGGCCCTGTTGGGAGTCACAGCCTGAGAGGCTCACAGCCAGACCCACAGCCCCAGGCCCCGGCTGGCAGCCCGCCTGTCCCTTGAGCTTTGCTGACCTGGACAGGGATCGTGGGGAGCTGTCCCTGTGGGGGGATGGTCTTGGTGGGGAGGTGACCCTGTCTGTTCTTTCTGCCTCTCTAACGTCCTGTCTTCCCTCCCCTCCTCCTCTGTCCTCCTCTCCCCTCCCAGGGGAGTACGCTGAGGGCGTCAGTGAGCGAGACATCCTGCTCATCCACTCCTGCCGCCAGTGGACCACGGTGACAGCTCATACCCTGGAGGAGGGCCACTACGTCATCGGGCCCAAGATCGACATCCCCCTGCAGTACCCAGGTGTGTCCAGCCATGGAAAGCTGTCATAAAGCCTGTGGGGGTGAAGCGAGGCGGTGATTAAGGTTAGGTTGGAGTCAGGGCCCAGAAGTTTTCATCTGTTTTGTAGAGCCCTGGGTTTTTAGACAGGTAGCTCACAGGTTTTTGGATTCACATTTTATTTTAAAATAGATTTGAAACTAATGATTAAAAATACCCACACTCGGCAGGGCGCAGTAGCTCATGCTTATAATCCCAGCACTTTGGGAGGCCAAGGCAGGCAGATCACAAGATCAGGAGTTTGAGACCAGCCTGGCCAATATGGTGAAACCCTGTTTCTACTAAAAAATACAAAGATTAGCCGGGTGCGGTGGCGCACACCTGTAGTCCCAGTTGCAGTGAGCCCAGTTGCACTCCAGCCTGGGCAACAGAATAAGAATCCGTCTCAAAAAAAAAAAAAAAAAAAATACCCACACTCTTACGTCACTATGAGTGAGAGCTTAACCCTAATCAGAGGCCTTCTGAGAGTACCTTCAGCTGCCACACTAACCTTTTTTGTGCAGACCCTTCAAGAGAACGTGTCCTGCCAGAACCTTTTCAGTTCTGTGCAACCAAATGCTGCAGAAACCAAGGAGTGCCCAGGTTATGACATGGCTGCGTCTGTCCGTGCCAATCCTGTTTTTCCCAATTTTTTGTTAAACCTATTGTTTCCATTGGTTGACTTTATAAGTGAATGTTAAAAATTTTAGACTTTTAAAGATTATGCTAATGGACTATCTTTATTAGTTTTATATGTGATGTTGACATATAATAAGATTTTGTTTGAAGAAAGGATTCTGTTGCCAAAAAAGAAAGTACAGCCCATTCATTTTACAGATGATGAAATGGAGGGCTTGGAGGGGAGGTGACTTGCCTAGTGTCACATAGCTAGGAAAGGACGAGCATGGCCAGTTCCAGGTATCTCAACTGACGGCTGTCGTCTGAGGCACCATACCAGGAGTGTGTGCTTGCTGTCTCCTGTGTGGGAGGGACGGGAGTCTGGTGGCCCCATCCCAGAGACATCCCTGTGTGAGCCCCAGATCCCACAGCTGCCATGTGTTAAGCATAAGCTGCATTTCATATGCTGAGCCGAACATTTTTGTCATTTCATCCTCATGGCAACCTAGTGAGAAAATCTTATCAACTCCATTTAACTCACCAGGAAACAGAGGCTCCAGGAGTTTCAGTGGGTTGCCTAGTGCTGTGTTTTTTTTTGTTTGTTTGTTTTTAGAGATAGTCTCCTTATGTTGCTTGGGATGGCCTCAAACTCCTGGTCTCAATCAAGGCTTCTGCCTCAGCCTCCCAGAGTGCTGGGACTATAGGTGTGATCCACTGCGCCAGGCTCAGCTCTGTGTGTGTGTGTGTGTGTGTGTGTGTGTGTGTATTTTGAGATGGAGTCTTGCTCTGTTGCCCAGGCTGGAGTGCAGAGGCACCACATTGGCTCACTGCAACCTTCGCCTCCCAGGCTCAGGCGATTCCCCTGCCTCAGCCTACCGAGTAGCTGGGATTACAGGCACTGCCATCATGCTTGGCTAATTTTTGTATTTTTAGTAGAGACAGAGTTTCACCATGTTGGCCAGGCTGGTCTCCAACTCCTGACCTCAAGTGGTGGTCTGCTCGCCTCAACCTCCCAAAGTGCTGGGATAACAGGTATGAGCCACCGCACCCAGCCCAGTTCTGTGTTTTTAACTGCTGTGCCCAGCTGCTCCTGACAACCCCCTCACCAAGGCTGGGAAGCCTTTGAGCTGGGAAGGCCCCATTGCTTCCTCACAGGTACCCCTGCCCCCTCTGGCCCTGGGTCCCCCTGAGCCAGGCGAACAAGATTGAGCCCTTTACAGAGGCTTTTGCCTTTTACAACCTGTGAAGTTGGTACCCACCCCAACCCCTTAAAAGATGTGGAAACTCATCTCAGGTGTCTTTCTGACCTGGAGTCCTGTCTTGGGCTTGGAGCTCACTGTGGGCCTGCTCAAGACAGAAATTTCCCAGCTTGGTTCAGGGAGAGGTCCCAGGTCTTCTTGGGATTAAAAAAAAAAAAGGTTGCCTGAGCAGTGGCTCATATATGTAATCCCAGTGCTTTAGGAGGCTGAGGCAGGAGGATCCTTGAGGCCAGAAGTTCCAGGCCAACTTGGGCAACATAGCGAGAATTGTTCTGTACAAACAAAAACAAATAAATTAGCTAGGTGTGGTGGCGCAGGCCTGCAGTCTGACTACTGGGGAGGCTGAAGGCAGGTGGGGGATCTCTTTAGTCCAGGAGTTTGAGGCTGCAGTGAGCTATGACCGTGCCATTACACTCCAGCCTGGGAGACAGAGCAAGACCATGTTTCTAAAATAAATAAATAAAAATTAAAAATAAAAAAGAATAAAAAGAAAGGTTGGGAAAATCCCTTACTGAAAAAAACGTGACTTTAGGGACTTCATTTTGGTTGTGTCATTAACACTCTGGGAACCCGAGGCACAGAGTCTCCCAGGGAACTGTGGGTCTGGGACTCCTAGCTCTTCCTCTCATCTCTCTGGCGTCCCTGCCTATCTGTGTACGGTGGGGGTCTTGGGGGGCGCGGCCCCAGCCCCATCTTTTCCCGGGGCTGCTGCTGTCAGCCCGCACGGGGGAGGGGAAGCAGAGGCCCCTAAGAGGGCGCTGGCCAGCGGGTTAACGAGGAGGCGGGCGCTGAGTGCACGGCTGGGTTCCACGCTGATTTCGCCTAATGAATTAATAATGGCGCTGGGCAGGCGGGGGCGGCCGGCTGCGGACCGCGGAGAGAGCCGTGGGGAAGGCTGGGGAGGGAGGAGGACGGCGCCTGGCGTGGGGTGGGGCTGGGGAGGGCGCTGCCGGGTGACCGGGTCTCCAAGCAGCGCTCTGCTCCAGGAGTCTGGGAGACCTGGCCTGGCCCCTGTTGTCCCCAGCAGCCCCGCGGGAGGGGCCAGGCGTCTTCCCGGAGCGCGGTGCCACTGCCCCAGTGTTGGCCTTGTTTCCTGCTCAGCACTTGGCAGATGCGCCTGTGGGCCAACTAGGATGTTTCCATTTTACAGATGGGAAAACCGAAGCCCAGAGACATTAAATAATTTGCCCAAGGTCACATAGCTGGTGGCAGGGTGGGATTCAGCCAGATCTGTCGCACTCCAAAGCCTGAGCTTTCACCCACGTTCTTTACTGAGTATGTGCTGTGGGGCAGGGGTGGACAAGAGCGGTCAACAGGCTCCTGCCGCAGCCCTTAGGTGCTTGGGGCTAGAAGTGAGGAGCGAGGCAGCAGTGTACTCTGATGGCAAGGACAATGAGGAGGGGCAGGCCAGGATGGGGCAGGTCCCTAGAGCCGTGGGGTACCTCAGGTCCCACATAGGAGGAGGCAGGAGAGGAAGCTGCCCCTGGCTGGCGGGGAGGAAAAGGCTCCTAGGGTCCAGAGCATCACTCCCTGGAGAGCTCCCTTCCTTCCTCCGGCAGTAATGACCAGCGCTGGGCTTCAAGCTGCTGTGGAGGGGGATGGTGCTGGATGCCATGGTTACATCGATCTTCCCTGACACATCCTCCCTCAGCTCCAGCCCTGACTTGGCTCCAAATCTCCCCACAGGGGGCAGTGGGCATTGCTCCCTGCCTGGCTACTTGTGGTTGGGGCAGAGGCGGGGGTGGGGGGTTGTGTGTGGACTTAGGGAAGGAGGCAACGGGAGGGAGGGGAGCTACTCAGTACCTGCAGTTCCTGCTTCTTAAGTCCTAGACCCCTGCTCCGTGCCTGCCACCCTCCCCAGTTTTTCCCTGTTGCCCTCTAGGGCTGTGGCACTTCAGAGGCCTCTTCCCAGGAGGGTCCCAGGGCAGTGAGGGCAGGCCCGGGGGCTCCCCGGCCTGCATTCTCTTGGCCATTTCCCCTTGTTCTGGGCCCTCATTTCTCTCCTTGCTCTGTGATAATGCTTCAGGCTCTGCCCTCTGCTCCTCTTACCCTGAATCATCTGGGTCTCTCGCTGGGTTTGGGGGTCTCCGGGAAGCCCCGCACTGCATGCACTATTGTGTGTGTGTTCAGGCTAGGAGCACAGTGTGGGCATTTTTCTGGGATGAACATCCCCTCTGCTGTTCCTCTTCCCTGAGTCATCTCACCTGCCTCACAGCCAAGACTGCTACCTATGGGCTGGTGATCAGATGTCCCCAAGTTCTGCACACATACTGGTGGCACCCACCCTGGAGTACCACCTGAAGGCCCCTTCCTTGGCCTCTCCAGGATCTGCCTTGGCCCCACAACATGTTCCTTCTGGGTTCCCAGTTTTGGTTAACAGCTCTGCTATCTCCTTTTTTTTTTTTTAGACAGAGTCTTGCTCTGTTGCCCAGGCTGGAGTTCAGTGGTATGATCTCGGCTCACTGCAACCTCTGTCTCCCAGGTTCAAGTGATTCTCCTGCCTCAGCCTCCCAAGTAGCTGGGACTACAGGTGTGTGCTACCACATCTGGATAGTTTTTGTATTTTTAGTAGAGTTAGGGATTTACCATGTTGGCTAGGCTGGTCTCGAACTGCTGACCTCAAGTGATCCATCCACTTCAGCCTCCCTAAGTACTAGGATTACAAGCATGAGTCATCACGCCCGGCCTGCCATCTCTATTTCTGACCAGGTTGGTGGCCTGAGTACATCATCCAGAGTCCCTTCCTTCCCCACCTTCCCCTCATTCAGTCACCCAAGCCTGCTGGTTCTTCCTTCCTAGTATCTCTTGGTCTGTTTCTGCTGTTCCCTAGCTCTTCTCCAGAACCCCTTACTGGTTCATTTACCTGACTGGTCTCCTGGTTACTTTAATAGAGCTCAACCTGGATCCTGGTATTTCTTTGCTCAGAGCACACCAGTGGGTCTCATTTTGTACAGAATAAAGTCTTACCACTTTAGCAAGGCATTCAGAGCCTTTCAAATCCCAGTTGCTGTCTGTATCTGCTCCCGTCTTCCCTCTCCCTAAGTCCTTCCCTGCAGGCACTCACCATTTGGGGCAGGTGGTCTGCTTTTGTGTCTCTTTGTTTTTGTTCACATTGTTTCTTCCACAGGGGCAGGGGCAGGGGCAGGGGCTCAGAATGCCCATTCTGTGAATTCCCTTATTTTTCTTTCCTTTTCTTTTTTTTTAAGACGGAATCTCACTCTTTTGCCCAGGCTGGACTGCTGTGACGCGATCTCGGCTCACCACAACCTCCACGTCCCAGGTTCAAGTGATTCTCCTGCCTCAGTCTCCCAAGTAGCTGGGACTATGGGTGTGCGCCACCATGCCTGGCTAATTTTTTGTATTTTTAGTAGAGACAGGGTTTCACAATGTTGGCCAGGCTGGTCTCGAACCCCTGACCTCGTGATCCACCTGCCTCAGCCTCCCAAAATGCTGGGATTACAGGTGTGAGCCACTGTGCCCAGCCGATGAATTCCCTTTCATTCTTAAGGGGCAGCTCAGTGATCCTCTGAGATTCTACCAGGCAGGTTTCTCCTACCCAGCAGTCTTCTGACTCTTTTGTCACAAGTCTGTTGTAGCACTTATCACATCCTGCCATCACTGGGTACTCATTGTCTCACTCACTGTATCTGGATTTCTTCAAGGGCAGACTGTATTTTACACAGATTTGTACCCTCTGTGTGGCCTACCATAGTGGCTGACATATAGTGAGTGCTCCTTCAATGTCTGTGCAATAATTAAATGAATGAATTGTGACAGAAGTAACTACCAAGGGGGCTTCAGAACCTAAAGAAGTCCCAGCACGGTGGCTCACACCTGTAATCCCAGCACTTTGCGAGGCCACAGCAGAAGGATTGCTTGAGCCCAGGAGTTCGAGACCAGCCTGGGCAACATAATGAGATCTCATCTCTAATAAAAATAAAAATAAAAAATTAGCTGGGCATGGTGGCACATGCCTGTGGTACCAGCTACTTGAAAGGCTGAGACAGGAGGATCCCTTGAGCCCAGAAGGTCGAAGCTGCAGTGATTCGTGATCATGCCACTGTATTCCAGCCTGCGTGACAGAGCAAGACCCTGTTTAAAAAAACAAAAACACTCAGAGGCTAAAGAGTCACCTTGTTTTCTCTAGACCTGTTGTGTCCTCACCTATTCACAACTCTCTTCCTGCTATAAAAAGCCTGAGGGGAGGCCAGCCATCTGATGCCAGGCATTCAGAGCTTGTCTCTGTGCTCATGTCAGTGTGCATATGAAAGGTGTATGGCCAGTGAGGTGAGATAGCTTACACAGGGATGTCAGCTTCACAGACTGGCATCACTTCCTTAAAGTCTGTGTCTCCTAGGGGCATGTGCTGAGCTTGGCAAAGCACGCAGCCCCAAACTGCAGGTTGGGAGGTGGCTTTGCTGGGTTCAGGTCAGAGCCTGTGGGACAGTAAGATTGGATATTGGACCAGGGCAGGGTATGGGAACAGGGCTGGGGTCAGAGTGGCTCTCCCAGGGCCTTCAAGGCCTGGGCCAGGCCCTGCTCTGTCCAGTGCCATCTCCATGTGGATCAGCAGCCCAGGGTGGATACAAAGGATGCCAGATCCAGGCAGGACCCACGGTCATCTGTCCCCACCCCTTTAGATGAGGACCCAGAGGCCCAGAGAGGGAAAGGAACTCTGATGGCAAGTCAGAGGTCAGGCTGGGACCGAGCGAGGAGCCAGCATCCCAGTGCCACACTGATAGTTGATGAGAGGCCAGCTCTGTGTCCACATGTTTGGGGCTATTTGCAGTCGGGTTTCTCTGGGCAGGCAGCCATTAGCCTTACTGCACACCCACAGGCTCTCTATCGGGTAAGGGCTGAGCTGTAGTTGCTAGGGATCTGTGCTCACCTCGCTGAGGTTGGAGCCAGATGACCAGCCCCCTTCAGCCCATGCCAGTGGAAACCTGCCCTTTGGCCCTCCTGAGTTCCTGAGGGGCTGGCTGAGATTGTGGTAGCTGGGAACGATGAAGGCTCTTGGGATGCAGGCGAGACTCCCAGCAGGCAGGCCCGCTCCAGCAACTTTCGTCACCCCCTATGCAGGGAAGTTCAAGCTCCTGGAGCAGGCCCGGGATGTGCGGGAGCCAGTGAGGTACTTCAGCAGTGTGGAGGAGGTGGCCAGCGTCTTCCCTGACCGCATCTTCGTGATGGAAGCCATCACCTTCAGCGTCAAGGTCAGTCATTCCCTCACCAGGTCTGGGGTCCCCACTCTTACTCCCTGCCTCAGGGACAACCCTGACCCTGGTTGGAAGGTTGCCCTGGTTGGAAGTTAGCCCTCAGGATCCAAGAAGGAGAATGGTTTCTGGGGACCCCTTGGGGGCCTTTGGCACAATTGAGTCATGTCAGAAGAGTTGGGAATAGGACCCCCTGGGCTGAAGGACTTCCTGTGAAAAGTGGAGCAGGAGGGGGTGTCTGGAAGGGTCATGTCCTGACTTGGAGACTTTTCAGGACAGCCTGTCCTTAGCTGCACCAGCACCCACTTGTAGAGGTGGTGGTTGTGGCATGCAGTGCAAATAAGCCCCTGTAGTGGAGTGGAAGCAGTGGTTCATGCCTGTAATCCCAACACTTTGGGAGGCTGAGGACAGAGGATCGATTGAGGCCAGGAGTTTGAGACCAGCCTGGGCAATGTGGAGAGACTCTGTCTCTAGAAAAAATTAGCTGGGCATGGTGGTCATCTGTAGTCCTAGCTACTTGGGAGGCTGAGGCAGGAGGACTCAGGAGTTTGAGGCTGTACTGAGCTGTGAATGTGCCACTGCCCTCTAGCCTGGACGACAGAGCAAGACCCTGTCTCTAGAACTAAAAACAGGCTGGTCATGGTGGTTCACACCTGTAATCCCAACATTTTGGGAGGCCAAGGCGGGCAGCTCACAAGGTCAGGAGTTTGAGACCAGCCTGACCAACATGGTGAAAGCCCATCTCTACTAAAAATAGAAAAAATTAGCCAGGTGTGGTGGTACGCACCTGTAATCCCAGCTACTCAAGAGGCTGAGGCAAGAGAATCGCTTGTACCCAGGAGGCTTGCTGTGAGCCGAGATTGCACCACTGCACTCCAGCCTGGATGACAGAGTGAGACTCTGTCCGTCCCCCCCAAAAGAACTAAAAACGGTCCCTGCTGTGTACAGATAGAGCTATTCTGTTTACAAACCGTTTTCTTTTCTTTCTTTTTTTTTTGAGACAGAGTCTTGCTCTGTCACCCAGGCTAGAGTGCAATGGTACAATCTCAGCTCACCAGAACCTCTACCTCCTGGATTCACACGATTCTCCTACCTCAGCCTCCTGAGTAGCTGGGATTATAGGCCCCCACCACCATGCCTGGCTAATTTTTGTATTAATTTTGAGACAAGTTTCACCATGTTGGCCAGGCTGGTCTCGAACTCCTGATTTCAGGTGATCCACCTGCTTTGGCCTTCCAAAGTGCTGGAATTACAGGTGTGAGCCACTGTGCTCGGCCTCCTTTTATCCATCAATTCATTTGTCTTCGCTTAGCATTGTTGGATGGGTAGAGAATTATGATCGTCCAAGTGGTAAAGACAATAATAAAAGTCGTCATTTACTGAATACTTTAAAAATATGTTGCTGATCCAAGCAGTGGGGAAGAAAAGAAAAATATGTCACTGCACATAGTCTTTTTAATCCTACATCAGTTCTTTGAAGTAAGAATTATCAAATATGGCCGCTAAGGCATGGAGGGGCAACTCATTTAAGGTGGCACAGCTGCTAGTGGTCTCTCCAGGATGAACATGGATCTCCTGGCTTGCAGCCCAGTGCTTTCCACCTGGTCCGAGTCCCGAGGACAGGAAGAGGAAGGCTGCTTTCCCTTTCCAGTCCCTGGGGGCTGGCCGTTAGGCTTTCCCTGGGGCCTGGCTAAGGCCCTGCCCTGTTTCTGGGATCCCCAGGTGGTGTCGGGCGAGTTCAGCGAGGACAGCGAGGTGTACAACTTCACGCTGCATGCGGGCGACGAGCTCACTCTCATGGGCCAGGCGGAGATCCTGTGCGCCAAGACCACCAAGGAGCGCTCCCGCTTCACCACCCTCCTGCGCAAGCTGGGCCGGGCCGGGGCGCTGGCCGGGGTGGGCGGCGGCGGCCCGGGGGGCGCGGGGGCTGCGGGAGGCGGCGGCGGCGGTGGCGCCAGATCGGTCAAAGGCAAGATGCCCTGCCTCATCTGCATGAACCACCGCACCAACGAGAGCCTGAGCCTGCCCTTCCAGTGCCAGGGCCGCTTCAGCACCCGCAGCCCGCTGGAGCTGCAGATGCAGGAGGGCGAGCACACGGTGCGCGCCATCATCGAGCGCGTGCGGCTGCCGGTGAACGTGCTGGTGCCCAGCCGGCCGCCGCGCAACCCCTACGACCTGCACCCGGTGCGGGAGGGCCACTGCTACAAGCTGGTGAGCATCATCTCCAAGACGGTGGTGCTGGGGCTGGCGCTGCGCCGCGAGGGCCCGGCGCCGCTGCACTTCCTGCTGCTCACGGACACGCCGCGCTTCGCGCTGCCGCAGGGCCTGCTGGCCGGGGACCCGCGCGTCGAGCGCCTGGTGCGCGACAGCGCCTCCTATTGCCGCGAGCGCTTCGACCCCGACGAGTACTCCACGGCTGTGCGCGAGGCGCCCGCCGAGCTCGCTGAAGACTGCGCCAGCCCGCGCCGCGTGCGCCTCTGCTTGCCCGCGCCGCGCGCTCCCGGGCTCGCCCGCAGCCCCGGCCCGCTAGTGCCCGCGGCCGCCGGCGACTGCGACCAGGAGTACGTGAGCCCAGACTGGGCCGCCTCGCCCGAGCCCGCTGCGCCGTCCGCCGAGATCCCGTACGAGGAGCTGTGGGCGCACCAGGGGCCCGAGGGCCTCGCTCGGCCGCCCCCAGGGCCGGACCTCATCTCCTTCGGGGCGGCCGGACCGCGGCGTCGGGAGCCCGAGGCGCCGCCGCCTCCCGTCCCTCCCAAATCCGAGGCGGTGAGTGAGCGCACTGGGGGCCGAGCCCCGGGCCCACTTAGGGCCCAAAGCCGGTTCTCCTGGGCCCCGGCCCCGGAGTCTGTGGCAGAGGAGGTGGCGGGGTGGGGAAAGGGAGAAGGAAAGGGCAGAGACATGCCAGGCAAGAGCATTTGTAGCAAGGGGCACTGGGGCGGGCGGTGGCGGTGGCGGTGGAGCTGTGGGACAGAGGTGCCTGTAGGTCCCCAGTCTCAGAGAATTTGGGAGGAGCCTCGAAACACTGAACCCAGAAGGTTTCACAGAGCAGGGGCCCTTTAAGATGTCCCGTGAAAAGAAGGCTCCTTGGCAACATAAGCTTCGAAATGCTGTGAATGATTCCCAGCCCTTTCCCCTCCTCCTCATGTTTCCCAGCCCTTTCCCCTCCTCCTCATGTTGGAGTCACGGAGCATTGGTATATTAAAGGCTCTGAGAAGTCCTGCACTAAGGAAACTTGTTTATCAGAACATTTTCTCCCTGCCCATGACACCCGTCAGCATCCCATGGGGTCCTCTTTGGGATACATGACCTGTAAGGGAGGGATGCAGGTGGCAGACACTTCCTTGCCTCTGTCCCCTCTGTCTGCCTTTCTCCTCTGTTTTCTCTCCTTTTCCTTGAGGAGGGAGGTTTTATCCACCTCTGTATGCTTTTTCTTACATCCATAATGGATTTCCAAGGAACAGGAGGCTGTGCATGTGTTGGGACAGGGTGTGGGTGCATGAGGGAGGCTGGGGAGGCCAGGAAGGGTGGGGTGGGTGGCTGACTGAGTGAGCAGTTGGGGTGCCAGATAGCCTGTTGGCAAAGTGGGGCAGGTGTCAGGCCCAGACGGCCCCCTCGCCCAGCCGCTTGGGAAGGGGAGGATAAGAAGTGCCAGCTGCCTGGAAACGAGGTGGCGTCACTGTCCTCTGCTTGTAGGTGAAGGAGGAGTGCCGCCTGCTCAACGCTCCTCCAGTGCCTCCCCGGGGTGGCAATGGCAGCGGCCGGCTCTCGGGCAGCCCCCCGGTTCCTCCTCGCTTCCCCAAGCTGCAGCCCGTACATTCCCCCAGCTCCAGCCTCTCATACTACTCCTCTGGCCTCCAGGATGGGTGAGTCCCTGCCTTCCCTTGGTCCTGTGTTCTAAGGTAGATTGAGGCAGGGAAGGGTGAGGAGGGGGAGGACAGTGCTGAGGAAGAAGGCTTCAGGCCTGGGAGGTTCCGAGGGTGCAGGTCCCTGTGTAGTGGCTGAGGGAGGGGCGCTGCTGTTTTTGGGTGTCTTGGGGCCTGGGGCCCAGTGGCCGGTTCTGCCTGCTTCAGCTTCTTTCCTAAATGTTGAGGAATGGATGGGAGCGTTTCCCTGGTTCCCTCAAGGTGAGGACTCTGCGGCAGGATAGAGAGAGCTCCTTGCTGTCTTGAGATTTTTACTAAGTTCAGGCCGGGTGCAGTGGCTCACGCCTGTAATCCCAGCACTTTGGGAGGTCGAGGCGGGTGAATCACTTGAGGTCAGGAGTTCAAGACCAGCCTGGCTAACATGGTGAAACTCCATTTCTACTAAAATACAAATATTAGCCGGCATGGTCGTGTGTGCCTGTAAGCCCAGCTACTCAGGAGGCTGAAGCAGGAGAATCTCTTGAACCCGGGAGGCGGAGGTTGCAGTGAGCCAAGATCGTGCCACTGCACTCCAGCCTGGGTAATACAGTAAGACTCCATCTCAAAAAAAAAAAAAAAAAGAAGAAGAACTTTTTATTAAGTTCAGCTCTGTTTCATTTTTCCTGTGTGTTTTCTGACCTGGGCTGGGGGATGCTGGAAGGAAGAACAGGGCCATCCCGAGGGTCTTGGGTCAGGGCCAGGGTGCAGGCCTATGCTGCTGAGGTCACAGTGGTGCTTGGCTATGTTGCATGTGTGACCCTGTTGAGTTTCCTCTCGCTCAGCCTCACCTGTCCTGTGTGTGTGTGTCTATCTCTGTCCACAGGGCAGTTTCCCGCAGTGGCAGTGGCTCCCCGTCACCAGACACATACTCTCTCTATTGCTACCCATGCACCTGGGGGGACTGCAAGGTGGGCGAGTCCTCTAGCTGCCCGCCCCCTGGACCCCTACCCTCAACCACACAGCCCAGCCAGGCCTCCCGGACCCTCACAGAGCCTCTGAGCGGTCGAGCTGCCTCCCTTCTAGGGGTCGACACCCCTGTCAAGACCTACCACAGTTGCCCGCCTCTATGCAAGCCCTCACATGCCCAGAAGCGCTTTGCTCCCTTTGGAGCTCTCAACCCTTTTTCTGGGCCTCCCTATCCCTCAGGCCCTTCAGCGGCCTCCTCTTCTGGGCCCACAACCACCTCAGGTCCCGTGGCTACCTCCAGCCCTGCATATTCCCCAGGCCCGGCCTCGACAGGCCAGTCCTATTCGGCTGCTCCCCCATCCTCCTGCGCCCTCTCCTCCTCCTCTTCTTCTGAATGGCAGGAGCCAGCCCTGGAGCCCTTTGATCCCTTTGAGCTGGAGCAGGCCAGCTCTCCAGAACCTGAGCTGCTGCGCTCTCAGGATCCCAGAGTGGTGGGGACACCTGGGCCTGGACCCCACCTTTCACCACTTGGCCCCCCCAAGGCCTTTGAGCCTGAAGGTTTGGTGCTGCGCCAGGTCCCCACCCCACTGTCACCAGCTGCTCTCCAGGCACCTGAGGCAGGAGGAGCACGACTTTTTCTCACCCAGGGGCGCCTAGAAGGGCCTCCTGCTAGTCCCCGGGATGGAGCCACAGGCTTTGGAGTCCGGGATGCCTCCTCCTGGCAGCCCCCTGCTGACTTGTCTGCACTCTCCCTGGAGGAGGTCTCTCGCAGTCTGCGTTTCATCGGGCTTTCAGAGGATGTGGTGAGCTTCTTTGCCCGAGAGCGCATTGATGGTAGCATCTTTGTGCAGCTCAGTGAGGACATCCTGGCAGATGACTTTCACCTCACCAAGCTGCAGGTCAAGAAGATCATGCAGTTCATCAAAGGCTGGAGGCCCAAGATCTGAACTCCCCAGCCAGAGCTGCACAGCTGGAATGCTGGCTCGGGGGCCCAGGGGACAGAACTCTGGAGTGGCAAGTGCTGCCTGCAGGGAGGATCTATTTTGAGACTGAGGCTGCACAGCAGCCACTGAATCCAGGGAGATGCACGTGGAAATGTGGTCGTCTGGGGTCAGACCCCTGCACGGGACAGCTTGCCTTTGAGTGTGCAGAATACATGGGGAAGGGGAGGGGCCTCCACTGTCCACCTGGGCCCTGTGAGGCATTTGCCGTGATTCCCACAGCAAGGTCAAAAGCTGGCCTTCAGGGTGAGCTAACATCTTCTCATGGCCGGCTACAGACCTTCACAAACGACTTGCACTGTTCAAGCCTGTAGGTTCCGTTTAAAGACAAGAAGGTGGCCAATAATTTAAGCACAAATTTCCCAAGTGCCCACTCTCCTTTGTGTTCTGTGGGCCTTTGGCCTAAAGCTGCCCCAGAGTCCGGGTGTAGATTTCTGTGTGTCTGGGATGTCTTTCCTTTCCTCCTCTGCTCCAGTGCGGTTGAGGGGCCTGGCCCTGCACACAGGTGAGTCGTGTGCCAGCCTGGGCCATGGCACCTCAGAGGTTCCACCTCTGCCTCCTGGTTCATGGGTGACAACTTTGGAAGAGCACAGCTCTGCTATTGTCCTGACCCACTTATTTGGTTAGGAAGACAAACATGGCTCCGATGGCTCTAGCACCATGGTTTCTGTTCTGACTTCACTGCAACTAGCCATCCATCCATCAGGTGGGGTTCACCCTCAGAATACTGACTCCGTGGAAGAGCAGCTCAATTTAGGTCAGCTCCTCCTTGATTCTAGAAGCAAGTGGTAGTCAACCACCCCCAATTCTGCCAATCTCTTCCCCGCATCATTTGGCTGTGACAATGCTTGGTGTCTTTCCCTGGTTTTCTGTCGCTGGCACAGGAGGGTACCGTTGGGAAAGTGCGCCATCCTGGAGCTTAGGCCTCCTGCCATTGTTCACATGCTTCAGAGCAGGTCTTTATGCCCTTGAATCAACATGGGGATCTGCTTGGCACCCAGAGCTCTGGTCATGGTGTCCAACCACAACCCACCCTACTCCTGTGCCCTTCTCCATCTCACCCACCCACAACCACAGGGTGCCCACTAGTGTCAGGCCCAAGGCGTCAGCCTTCTTTCCTGCCTTACCTAGTCTACCTAGATATTTATTTCCTCCACTTTGTATCTTAAGAGTAGCTAAGCCATGCTGGGGTCTGTGCTCCAAGCAGGCTGCCTCAGCTCAGAGAAATGGTCAGAGAGCGGAGCACAGTACCTGTTATGTGGGGACATTTGGTTTTCTTGCAGATCATTTAATGAATCCTCAAGGACTAGTGAAATAAATCCTAGACTGCTGAAGAATAATACAAGTGGCATTCTGGGTGTCAGCTGCTTTCTTTTAAAAACAGGGCCATGGGGATCCATAGGCACAGTGTATATGCCTGTAGGCAGGAGAGGACTTTGGAATGATGTGTGCATGTGACCATTCGCATGTCTGTGGAGGCAGCTGGTAGCAGCCTTCATTCCCTTCTGCAAGGCTCTTGCCAGCCCCTCCCTGCCCTGTAAGAACCCCCCTGTTCCTATTCGTTTTGACATAATTCACAACTACCTGGTGTTACTGAAGGGAAAGACCCAGGCTCAAAGCTCAATGCCACCAGCCAGAGCCCCAGCTTAGCTTCCTGGATTGGCAGAATGCCAACTTCAGTCTCCCTCAGACCACATTTGGAAGCCTATTAATGGCTTTGGTACAAGGGATCAGCTCTCTACTCTCACCAGTCATCTGAAAATTCCAACTCAGAGGTAACTTGGTTTTAGGATCTTCCTTCCTAGTGACCAAGCAGAGCCAGAGCTGAGTTCCCTGCCTGCCAGTCCCAGCTACAGAGCTGGGACCAGGGACATATTTGAAGTACTCGCAACTGGAGCAGAGGCAGGAGTAACTGGTAATATCTGACAGTTTAACTGAGTGCAGAATGTAATGGGGACTGGAATTACGATTCCACACACACACAGCATGAATCCTTCTGCCAGACCCAGTTAGGAGCCCCAACACTGTTTACCCAGACTGGGCACTGCTTCTGCCAGAACCTAAGTGTAGGAACTTTCCACCCCAGAGGGATGGGGTGGGGAGGGGCTGAGGCTATGGGGAAGTGCAGGTGCTGTGGGGGAGTCAACACTCCTCCTACTGCTCCTGGCTGCCTGATTACTGCACAGGCATCTCTGGGGCAGCCCCAATGTGCAGTAATCAGGCAGCCAGGAGTGGTAGGAGTGCTGAACATCAAGGGAAGTATCAGCGCCTCTTCTTAGTGCCAGTGTTCCCTCAGACATCTCAAGAAGCACCTATGGATGAGGCTCACCCAGAAAAGAAATGGGTAAGATCACACAATGAGGAAATCCAGGCTGGGGAAAAAGCTTTAATATCCTGCTATACCATGGTGAGCAGAAGCCCAGGCAAAGCGTCTACTCAGGCAGCTGTGGTGGTTTTGAGCCCATCAGGTCCCACTTTCACCACAGCCCCTCCCTAAGGTGCCATCTAGAATTCTGCACACATTCTTACTCCCAAAACACAGGGCTTTCTTCCAGCTTGCTTTTTGAAGGAGGCATTTAAACCAGAAGGGCGAAGACGCTGATACAGAGTTTGGTTTTTATTGTTATGTGTTTGGTTGGGTGCAGAATTTGCCCTCACCACCCCTGACCACCCTGGCCCCCTGGGAGGCACAGGCACAGAGATGGCTCCAGATGGCTCTTGCCTGCCACTCTAGGCCTCGGGACTTACACAATGAGCATAGTGGGTTCCACCTTCCAATAGGAAGTGCAAACTCTAATTCACAGACTTCACCTGGAGGGAGAGGTCGTCTTGGCTAAAGGCACTTTAATTGGGAAGCAAACAGCAAACCCAATGCCGGGGTTTGTCTTCCTTCTCGTTATTCTGATAAATCTAGATGCCACTCTGCTGGAGAACCAGCACTGCCAGCAGCTGGGGTTAGTGCACTGACTGAGTGAGGCATGAGACCTGCTTACTGGTAGAACTTCTTGTTAGGGCTGTTAGCATGGTCAGCTAGCAGCTGGCAGGGTGTGAACTGTTTTCCATAGGCAGCCTCATACTTCTTGAGCCGGTCCACTAGCTTCTGGGCGCCATACAGATCCACAAAGCGGAAAGGCCCTCCAAGACAGGGCGGGAAGCCGAGCCCAAAGACGGCTCCGATGTCTCCCTCTGCAGGTGTAGCCAAGATCCCCTCCTGAAGGCACATAACTGCCTCATTCACAAATCTTGTCACCAGGCGGAACTGGATATCTTCGTCTGAGGAGCTGCCAACAGAAAGAGATGTTTAGGTAGAAAGAGAGGAAAAGGGAAGAAAAGCCAGAGCTGCAGATGCAGAATGGAGGTCGGGATGGGTGCACGGGGAGCTCTGTGGGCGGGTTAGTGCTGGCCCTCAGAGAAGATGCTGCCTGGGTGGGCCACACTTTCCCATGGAAAAAGTGGAGAGTAACTTCCCTGAACTAACATGAAACTGAGCACCTAGAACAGGGCCTGGTGCTGAGAAGATAATCAATACCTTTTGACATCAACAACAGTCAGCTGTTCACACATGACAAAGATCTGGGAGGGTGATGGGGCTGGAAAAATGGAAATGGAAGAGGGGCTGGGAAGCTTTGGGGTATCAAAGAAACGTATGTTTCCAGGCATTAGCCATTCAAATGGACTTACACTTCAGACTTTGGAGGTATCTTCAGACTCGCTAAAATACTATCCATGTCAGAATTCAAATTCTTATTCTTCACACCCTCCTGATAGATGTAAAAGCCCTTCCCAGACTTTCGACCTAAAAGAGGCAAGAAAAGGGAGTGTTACTATTTGTTCTCAGAACCCTGGCCTGGCCAGGAGTGGTGGCTCATGCCTGTAATCCCAGCACTTTGGGAGGCCGAGGTGGGTGGATCATTTGAGGTCAGGAGTTCGAGACCAGCCTAGCCAACATGGTGAAACGCCCACCTCTACTAAAAATACAAAAATTTGCTAGGTGTGGTGGTGGGAGCCTGTAGTCATACCTACTCGGGAGGCTGAGGCAGGAGAATTGGTTGAACCCAGGAGGTGGGGGTTGCAGTGAGCTGAGATCATGCCATTGCATTCCAGCCTGCGCGACAGAGCGAGACTGTCTCAAAAAAAAAAAAAAAAAACCCCAAAAACAAAAACTTGGCCTGAGAATTCTTGTCTCTGTAGGTCTACTGTAAAGCTCTGGCCTCTTCTGAATTCCTGAATTTGTCTAGCTAGCTAACCCTAGCAAATTAGTCTTTGTCAGAAGAGTAGGCAGAGAAGGAGGATCTTGTGACCTGGAGCTTGGGCATCTGTGTACCTGGATGAGAAAGGCCACCTAGGTGAGTTTTAACATCCAGACATGCAACACCAAGCCGTAGGACACCCAGGCTGTAATGCTGATTTTGCTATTTTGCCAAGAGAGAAAGTTACCTCTCTGTGGGCCTCAACTGTATACTGTGTATTTTGAGCTTATACTTTCTCCCCACAGGTGCCAGACAACGTGGCAAAGCCTGGATGAAGAGCTTGCTTCTGCACTGTTGTCTCGGGGGGGAATAAAAATGCTTGTACATCTGGCATAACTTGGACCAGGAGATGGTAGAGCCCTAGAAGGGTAGAACTCTGCCTTTTGTCCATAATCTATAGTCCTAGCCCTTAGAAGGTTCTCATGAAATCTTTTTCTTTTTTAAAGAGAAGGGATCTTGCTATGTTGCCCAGGCTGGCCTCTAGCTCTTGGGCTCAAGTGATCCTCCCACCTCAGCCTCCTAAGCAGCTAAGACCATAACTGGTTGCCACCATGCCTGACTCATGAAATCATTTTTGAAATCTTCAATGATGGCCGGGTGCAGTGGCTCACGCCTGTAATCCCAGCACTTTGGGAGGCTGCGGTGGGTGGATCACCTGTGGTCAGGATTGAGACCAGCCTGACCAACATGGAGAAACCCCACCCAGTCTCTACTAAAAATTATCTGGGCATGGTGGCGCATGTCTGAATCCCAGCTACTTGGGAGGCTGAGGCAGGAGAATCGCTTGAACCTGGGAGGCGGAAGTTGCAGTGAGCCGAGATTGCACCACTGTACTCCAGCCTGGGCAATAAGAGCATCTCAAAAAAAAAAAAAAAAAAATCTCCAATGACAAGTGCTCTGTCTAAAGTTTGCTTTAGAAGACTTTCCTCCATGAGAGCTTCTGTAACTCTTTGGTCTCAGGAAACTGCTCAGAACTTTGTAACTAATGGTGCTAGTTATGTTTCCTTGAGGTTACTCACCTAGGAAGCCCTTGGAGACCATCTGTGTCAGCAGTTCTGGGTTTCCACCTCCAAACCGCTCCCCAAAGGCTTTGCCCAGATCTTCTGCCACATGTTTCGCTACATCCACGCCAACTTCATCCACCAGTGTCGCGGCACCCACAGGAAAGCCAAAGCTTGTGGTAAGGGAATCCAGCTTCTTCGGGTCAACTCCTTCCTGAAAAGGAAGTGAAGCAGGGACCTCAGGGGAAGGCCAGCCCAAATCCCCCTAGAGGGGTCCCTGTACTGGCTCCAAACACTGCCTGTATAAAACCCACTTCTGAGTGTCACCTGACCAGGCTCAGGACTGGTGCTATTTCATTCAAGGAAGCATAAACAAGTTTGGGGCCACAAGTGGAAAGTCTGAGCCTTCTCTAATCTACAGCACTTTAAGACGTTTAGAGATGAATAAATTCTTCATTTTCTTCTTGTTTGCATTTCTGAATTTCAATAATAAAGAGATTCCATGACAGACGGTTGAATGTGTCATGACCAACAGAAGAAACGTTATCAAAGAGCAGTGCTAAGAGCCCTGTGATCCCCGAGTCTGGGTAAGTGCCCAGCGAGCAGAAGCCCTCTCCTTTCCTGCCAGAATGACCTCGATGGCTACTGGAGGGGTCTGTGTGCTGCAGAAACAGATGCAGCACCAGTTGGACCAAGCAGGCCCTGTTCTGGATGGTCCCTGCCTCAGAGAGGTGCAGAAACAGCACAGAAGACAGGCTGGGGGGGCCTCTGGCTTGCCAAAACAGTGACAGGCTGCAGGGGAGAGGGAAAACTTTGCCCCTTTCGGTGCAGTATGAGCCCAACTTCCCACTTCCCTGCCCTCGTGCAGGGATAGGGCACGAGGGACCTTCCTGGACAAGAGCAGGAGTTGGTTTATCAGAAGGAAGCTTGGTCCTTACCTTTACATTATGAGTTTTGGAGTGACTGAAGGAGTAGAAGATGCCTCAAATACTCTGGAGAGCAATACCTACCTGGAGGATTCGGATGACTTCAGACATCATGGGTGCAAGACACCTGGTGGTATAGAAGCCAGGTCCATCCTGCCAAGGGAGGGAACATGAGCTCACTGGCCCTGCTGCTGGAACTACCAGAGTCTGAAACACTCTACCTTTCCCAGGGTCACTTCAAAATCATTTGAAAGTCACTGTAAAACTTAAGGTAACTTAAAATCTCAATCAGAATCCTTAAAAATGAAATTTCAGGGGAAGCTATACTAGGGGTAGTCTGGTTGGAATCAAACAACAGCATGTAGTTTCATGGTCACCTTCAAGGTCTGGGATGGCTGAGAGAACCCTGACACACCCTAGATACTCCCCACTCCCACCTTGACTCAGTGGGACAGTCAATACTACCATCCATCCTGAGACAACCCAGGAGAAAATCATATCAAAATCTAGTCATTTGCCCCAGATCATTATGAACAAGCCTGGAGGTAAAGGAGTTTCATTAGAACTTTTCAAACTGCTGATCTGTACACAGCCCCTTACCTTAACTACAATGATGACCTTCCCCTGCTTGAGACCGACTGCTACAGCTGAAGCACTGGTGTCTTTGGAAGTTTTTTCGGTTGTGATAATCTCCAGCAGCTGCATCTTGTCCACGGGAGAGAAGTAGTGCATGCCAATCACCTGGCAAGGGGAACCAAAAGCCGACAGATTGGAGGATTGCCGATGAACCTAATACATTCCTTCTCTGCTAGGAAAACACTGGAAAGAAAGGTGGCTGTGATACAGGAATACTGCCTGACATAGCTGAGTAGTTTGGTTCCATGGATCTTCAATAAAAGATCAGTATGTTTAGGGAGGGCATACTGGAATCCTCCTTTTCCACTTACTTCTAAATTTTTCACTACAGACATCTGATTCTCCCAACAATCAGTGCCAAAACCACAGCTTGAGGCCAAACTAGATTTATTGGGGAAAAATGGATGAAGGTTCCACTTAGATGAATGATACTGATGGTTTAGGTAAGAGGATCCATTTTTTGGGAGGATGGGGCAGGCAGAAGAATTAATGTGCTGGACTGTCAGAGATGTATTTGCACTTTACACAGATGGGTCTCACCACCAGGATACTAGGTTTAACACTCCTCAACAATCAGATGCACTTGAAGCCTCATTAAACCAGCAATTCCTCCAAGTGTCGTACCCGGCCCAACCAGCAATGGCATCAGCTGGGAATGTTAGGCCTGCACAGTCTCAGGCCTAGCCCAGCCCTACTGAATCAGAAACTTCACGGGTGGGGCCCAGATTTGTTTTAATAATCCCTCCTGGTGATTCTGATGCATGCTAAGGTTTCAGAGAACTGCCTCATTAAGCTAACAGTTACATGGTCTTCACAACAGAACTGCAAAAGAAGTCTAATTCAGCAATTTATAGTTTTGCTTTCTCCCTCCACTTTAGCTATAAGGTACAACAAGTAATATCTATAATTTCTAAGTGCTCATTATCTACCTGTTCTTCAATACATTTACCACTTATTCCTTACATTTAATCCATTACAACCCTGCGAACTGGTCAGCCTACTTATCTAGATGAGGAAAAAAGGATTAAGAGGTTGGTAGTTCAGAGTCAGTCAGCAAATGATGGGGTGGGATTCCATCACAGGTCCGTCTGTCTCCAGTGCCACTGTGGAATACACAGATCAATTAAATGTTACGTAAACTTACCAATCCAAAAGTTGCTTCTAACCCCTAAACTGTTTTTTTACTTACGTCTGAAATACTTAGGACCTGATTCAGACTCAGTACTCCTGAGCAAAAGGAATTAGCCTTTAGTGACACAGAATTTCTACAAAATAAAATGCACCGATCTTAAAAGTGTTCACATCGATGCATTCTGACAACTGCATATACATCCATATAATCATTACCCCAGCAAAATACATTTATATCACTCAGAAAATTGTGCCAAAGATGACCAATGCATCCTAGATGGCTGGGGATTTCCCAATTGTGGCACTGAGGTTCCTATGTCCCTCAGTCCCAGGCAAACCAAGACGGCTGGTCACCCTACTTTGCATTTTTGGCCTTACTATTAAAAGAACAACGTAAGGCAAGCAGGTAAGGAAAGCTATCCGAGATACTTGGAGGCCAGAGCTGCAAAGTGTGATGTTTGCTCAGCTCCGACGGTGGGGAGAGGTTAGCATCAAATGAACAGCAACAGCATCACCTGTACTGATTTTAGATGTCACACAGGTGCCTTGAGTGATGTGACATGGCCAGACTGTCCATCTGTAGACTACAGCTGCCACTTCTCTTTTGTGACCTTTTTCCTGCCATCATTGAGCCTGCCTCTGTCAGGCCCCTGCATCACTTCTAATCTGCTGTGTGCTAGGAAACCAGATTACCCTGCATTAGCAAGCTAGAAGAGTAGGAATAAATAGGCTTTTGTGTTTTCAGTACACAGAATTTGTGTTAACTCTATCAGCTGCTTAAAGTTCTTTTATTTTGCCTACTTTCGGCTGGTTCTGCTTAGCGGAGGCTAACTGGTATTCTCCAGAGAAGTGAGTTGTTTTACTTTTCTTTGAATGATTTCACTTCCCCTTAATTACTCTGGTTGAGAGCAAAAATAAATTTCTGGGCATCATTCCAAATACTCACAGAAAGTGCTTCTATACCCAGCCCTTTCATGTCCTGGGTAGAAGGTGTAAGCAAACCCGCAGGCAGATACATCCCGCCATTCCTGCCATTCCTTATCTGGAGTTGGAAGCAAACCTGCTCCCAACAGTCACTGACTCTGCTCTGTAGCGGAACTGATTATTTTGGAGCATCCTTTCTTGTTTTAGGTCCTGTCCCTCAATGCCTAATTGTAGGATACAGGTAGGCTTTATATCCTGGACCTGAAAAATAATGCCCATCTGGGATCCTTGGAAAGGATATTTTTGGTTGTACTTAACTTATTCCTGCATCTCACACTAGTCATGGGATTAGCATTTACGTGTCTGGTGTTTAGGAACCACCGGCAGCCACTTCATAATCCACACCAGTCTCTTCTGTACTCAAGCTCTAAGTCTTTATCGGTGAATCTGAAGAAATAAAACATCTCAGGGTTTTTCTTTGTTCCGAGTTTACCTTCTCAGGTCTTTTGCTGACAGCAGCGATTTCACTGATTGGGAGAGCAGATGTGTTACTGGCAAAGACACAGTGATCTGGAATCACCTGCAGGGAAAAGCATTTAGGAATGTCAGGTAGGCCTGGGAGATGACTAGAGGCCACAGCAAAGCTAACGAGTGACACCTGGGCCAGCCCACTCTCTCACCCCCAACTGCTCAGACAGTAGATGCCACTCACCCAGACACTAGCAGGTCACCCAGGGGCTTTTGTGTTGGGGAATACGTTGACCTTGTTCCTTTTCCCATTCAGCCTTCCCTCTAATTATGGCCCATCATAAGGTCACCTTATCTTGACCTGGAGACTACATCTCAGCAGCTGGGTCAATAAAACAGCTTAAACACTGAAAAGAGCCTTGAATCCCAATTTATTCATTTCAACACCCAGCATGGGTGTCAACTCCTCTTCTTGTTTGGATCTGCCCTGGAGTCTGGAAGCTTATGAAACACTCCCCCACTTCACCTTTATAAGAACAAGCCAAAATGTGCATGGCTGTCTCATTTTATACAGTGTTACTAAAAAACGTATACCACTGTAATTACAGCTACAGTACATGAATACTATTAACTATTAGCCTTATCAACCTGGAGAATAGTCTCTAATGCAGATTGTCTCAGCATTCTGGCCATGATCCCAACTTACTCATTTTTTTTTTTTTTTTAAAACAGAGTCTTGTTCTGTTGCCCAAGGTGGAGTGCAGTGGTGCAATCTAGGCTCACTAAAACCTCCGCCTCCCAGTTATTCATGTTTTTATTCAGATGGTTGGATGAAAAATGTGGAAGGCACACCTGTGAAATGTGTGCAAATCTGGAATACACAGAATCTTAACAGAGATGAGAATCGAGGAAGATACATTCAACACACTGAAAAGCTGAGTACAAAATAAGATCAATTATAATGCAATAAAGGTGAAGTAATGCATTAAGATTTTTTTTAAAAGGAAAGAACTGTATAGGCACTTGAAGGACAAGACCTGGCTTGGCAGTATTTGTGATAAAGATCCCATGATTTTAGTTAATCAAGAGTGGAGGCTGGGCATGGCGGCTCACAACTGTAATCCCAATAAGGAGGCCAAGGATGGAGGACTGCTTGAGGCCAGGAGTTCAAGACCAGCCTGGGCCTCATAGCGAGACCCTATATCTACAAAAAATAACTTTAAAAATTAGCCAGGCATGGCGGCACATGCCCGTAGTGCTAGCTACTCCAGAGGCTGAAGTGAGAGCATCACTTGAGCCCAGGAGTTCTAGGTTACATCATGCCACTACATTTCAGCCTGAGTGACAGAGTGAGACCCTGTCTCTAACAACAAAAAAAAAGTAGTATGAGTTGACGGTACAGCATGACTGCCAGAAAGCTTACACAGTGTCAGGTTACTTTCTTAATAGTATTGTGTCTAATGCTGGTGGCAAAATTCTTTCTGAAGAGCAAATTAATGTCTCTAAAGCTGGCTGGCAAAAATTCTGCCCTTCCTTGGACATATATGTCTTTTCTCCCAGCTAGAAGTAGAGTCCGTTTCCTTTCTTGAATCTGAGCTGGTCTTGTGACTTGTTTTTATCAACAGAATTGGGCAGATGTTACCTTGCCAGTTCCAGGTCTACCTAGCTCTGCGAAGCCCAGTCTTCTTTTTTTATTTTTTAAATTATTTATCTTTTTTTCTTCCTGACAATAAACTTAGGAAGCTCAGTAGCTTCTGCTTTTGTTCTCTCAGAAGCGCGCAGCAAAATGCAAAGTTCTGGTGAGATGCTAAGTGAGGACAGGCCAGGAGAGATGTGGCGGAAGCAGTGAGGTGCCCAAGCCAGCTTCCAGTGGAATGCAGTCCCAGGAGTGACCCCAGCCCTGAAATTAATGGACTTAAGCACCAGCTGTCTCTGCAGAGCCCTGCCCGGATCGCAGAATTATGAAGACAGTTATTGTAAACACAGCAGTAGAACACCAAGACATAAGAAGATACTAGAGAGGATAACTGAAATGGGGTGGTCTAGAGTTAATGTCTGTGGAAGAATGTTCAAAGGAATGGGTTTTGTTAGTTCTATGGGCAATAAGAGAAGATAATGTTTGTTTGTTTATTTTTTGAGATGGAGTCTTCCTCTGTCGCCCAGGCTGGCGTGCAGTGGTGTGATCGCGGCTCACTGCAACCTCCGCGATTCTCCTGCCTCAGCCTCCTGAGTAGCTGTGATTATATAGGCACGCGCCACCATCCTTGTCTCTTCCTTCTCCTTGCCTGCTGGGTTCTGTCTCTTCTCCTTGCTGCCTTTAACTTCACTTCATGTTTCAGTTGTGACTATTATCTTGATTGGTTTCTAGTCTGCACTTCTCTTGATTTGATCCCTCTTCTTTTTTCTTTGACCACTGGCATCCCAATGGCTAAAACTAACAAACTTTTCTCTTTTTTTTTTTGAGTTGGAGTCTTGCTCTGTTGCCCAGGCTGGAGTGCGGTGGCACAATCTCAGCTCACTGCAACCTCCTCCTCCCTGGTTGAAGAGATTCTCTTGCCTTAGCCTCCCAAGTGGCTAGGACTACAGATGTGCACCACCAAAAATTAGCCCACCTAGTTTTTTTATTTTTAGTAGAGACAGGGTTTCACCATGTTGGTCAGGCTGGTCCCAAACTCCTGACCTCAGGTAATCCTCCTGCCACAGGCTCCCAAAGTGTTGGGATTACAAGCGTGAGCCACTATGCCCAGACAACTTTTCTCTATTCTGATCATCCCAAAACCAGATTTTCCAAAAGCAAATACCATGTCCTAGTCAGTAAGTGCTCTTCTCTCCACCGTGGCTGTGTCTGCTTTTGATGCTTCGAGAATCTACCTACCACTGCAGTGCCCTGAAAGCCCCAGGAACATCATCTAGATGTCTAAGTTGAAATGTCATCTAGCACAGATGGAACACAGATCCACCAACCTCATCTGAACTTTCTCCCTCACTTGAATCTAGCATTACACTTTGCCTAAGGAAAAGATTTTGGAATGTGTGTCTCACAAGGGGAATGTGTCCCCAACAGAGCTGCTCATCCTTAGTTTTTAAACCCCCTTAGGTTCAGACTTTTTTTTTTTTTTTTTTGAGAAAGGGTCTCCCTCTGTTTCCTAGTCTGGTCTTAAACGCCTGGTCTCAAGTGATCCTCTTGCCTCGGCCTCCCAAGTGCTAGGATTACAGGCATGAGCCATCATGCCTGGCCTTAAGTTCAGTCTTAGTGGAGCACAGACCATCCCCACATGGAAGGAAATCTTAAGAGTACCACCTACTTCCTCACAGCTCACTGCTCATTATACCCAGCATGTTGCCAAGTCAGAATCATTTCATGTTCATCTTTTAGTAACCCACATTCTGTTTATCCAACTGTAGACTAGTTTAGGTGTCGGTCCTACCTCATGCCTGAATTACTGCCATTACTACTTCTTGGGGCTCACTCTTCCTACTCCCCACTTTAAGTACTCGTTTTGTTCATGTCAGCCCATCTCAAGAGGTGGTTATGGAGAACATTTGGGAGCTGGGCCAAAGCAGCATTTCCACAGAACAAGCATCTGGAGGAACTGTCCTCCCTATTTCCTTTGCAGCCTTAGACCTGAAGAGGTTTGGTTATGGCTTGTGGCTAACCAAAAAACCTTAAAGCATCTGGCTATCCTCCATGAGGTCATCTGTATGTTTGGGTGACAGAGCTCCTACATGAATAAGGTGAATGAATCCTGTGTTTATGGTAATAAACTACTTAATTTTCTTCCTTTAGAATTTAGACTTGACCTTTATAACATATGCAGTGTGCATAAGCACACATAAAAACTTAACTTTGATAACAAATAGTCCTTTTTATAAAAGCAGCCATGGGTTTCCTATAGCTCCTTTAAAAAAAACCCACCTCAGTGTTTTTTGCTCACTACGCTAGAATTCAAGTACAGCAGCCCCTTGCTTACCGCTTCTACTTCCTTTAGCACTCTGTGCTTAAGACTAAGGTCCTCAAACACAGCTTCAATCACCATGTCGGCCTTTTCAAAACCTTGGTAATCAAGCTGCCCAGTCAAGTTGCTGAGGATGGAATCCCTTTCAAATGATGTTAGAGCTTTCTTCTTCACTTTATCATTCAATCTAGAAAAAACACATTCCTAGTTAGATAGGAAGAAAAGGAAACTAACATTTATTGAGTGTCCATGGGCCACAGTACACATGTGTTCTTCAACTCTGTGAAGTAGTTCTTCTATTACCCTTATTTTGAGAGAGATTTCTAAGCTGTTTAAAGAGTCTCAGAGGGACCTCTGGTCAAATAGCTTGATAAGGGAGGGTGCTAGAATTCAAAGACATGTTAACTCCCAAGTGCACATTCTTTCTACCACAGAATGCCTCCAAATGCCCAACTTACGTAAACTAAATCACTCTTAAACCAGTTAAATTTGCCAAGAAGAGGAAACAACACAAATACTAGAATGGCAAAAAAAAACAGCAGCTCTGGTAATTCTCTGCCTATGACAGGGGAAGCAGCCGAAGTGTGTTTGAGACCACATGGTTGCATATTTGTTTACAGCAAATACATAATTTTATGTTATTCTGTATTATTGTAATCTTCTAAAGAGCAGAGACCAAACATTATTTCCTATATTCTCCATCTACTTCCCACTCATTAGCTAGTAATACATTGCACTGATTACAAAAAATATTAACTCAAGGTTTCTTTTTTCCCATAGGGAGCAGAAAAGGATTCCTGCTTTTTAGACATTTAACTGATTATTTTTCATTGCCAAGGGAAACAGGCTCTCTTAGATTCCATCTGACCACACTTCAGAATAAACCACCTAGAGTTTTCCTCTAAATCAAGAATGAAGCTAAACCCCATTCACTAATTTCCCTAACCAAAAGAAAAATTAAGGCCACAAGATAAATACAAAGGAGTATTCAAATAAGGTGTTAAGGGCTGGGTGTGGTGGCTCAGGCCTGTAATCCCAGCACTTTGGGAGGTTGCAGTGGGCAGATCACTTGAGGCCAGGAGTTCAAGACCAGCCTGGCCAACATGGTAAAATTCTATCTCTACAAGAAAAACAAAAATTAGCTGTGCATGGTGGTGCATGCCTGTAGTCTCAGCTTTTTGTGAGGCTGAGGCACAAGAATCACTTGAACTCAGGAGGCAGAGGTTGCAGTGAGCCGAGATCATGCCACTGCACTCCAGCATGGGCGACAGAGCGAGACTCTGTATCAAAAGAAACAAAAACATCAAACAA
Organism: Sapajus apella; assembly: GCF_009761245.1. Lineage (NCBI taxonomy): Eukaryota > Metazoa > Chordata > Mammalia > Primates > Cebidae > Sapajus > Sapajus apella. The sequence continues at coordinate 283,598 of NW_022437198.1, forward strand.
GGTCTTAAAACTATGGGTTCAAACCTTCTTTGGTTTTTGACAATCGCGACAGCAGTCAGCATTAGTTGCTCTAATTCTAACGCCTGATGAAACTATTCCCAAGAAAGGACAGGAACTATTATGTCCCAAGTCAGCAGTGTGGTGAATGGCACTCACCAGAACCTGATGTTTCTAAGACAAAAAGGGGAACCCAGGACACTATTCAAGAGAGACTAGGGGAAGGAACTATTTTAGAGCAACAGTTTCTTACTTTGGTGACGGTATAGAATGCTGTTTGGGATGCTTGCATGCTAGTTTCAGGGCAGTGCTGCTATCCAGCATATGTCATTTTTTTGGTCAGAATCTTCTACTATAACTTGTTATCTTACAACAATCTGCCAACATGATTAAATCTGCCAGCTCCTGGTTGGCATTATGGCAGTAATATGTGAGCTTCTCTGCAGAAAAGGGATAACAACATGCGTAAGCTACGTAATCCATTTAAGAAACAAAAAAGCTCACTCAGCTAAAAATCACAGGCAGGATGGTTTAACTGCAGACAGCCTATCCATTAAATATGAGCAGAAACCTGTGATAAAACCAACCCCCCATTTGGCCAAGCTGCTACTCTATCTCCTCACCTGCAAAACAGGCAGTAGGGGTGTGGCGGTGAGAGAGGCAGGTGGAATATGGGTGAGAATGTTATTCCTCCTTTATTAATTCAGAGGTAAGATGGAGATAGTCTGTAAAGCCCCAGACACTGTGGAGGAATCAGTTCACTACTTCTCTCTGTAATGCCATCAGGAAATACAAGTCTCAACAGTCCTGATCCTGGCACCCATTTCCTTACATCCTAACCTCACTCAGTCTTCTCAACAGTCATGCTATTTCAATAATCCTTAATAATACAGCAATTACATGCAAACTGTATCAAAATCCACACTGATACTAAAGTGTAAATGGTATTAACAAATATCTACTAGATAAAATTTTCCCTTCTGCATTCAAAGACTACAGACTTCAAGGATGTTAATTATCTATAATATCTATAACAAAACAAAGTAAAAGAAGGAATTGGTATCTAAAAATCAAAAGAAACTTGGCTTCACTATGAAGTACTAGAACTCATTATGTTCAGGAAAAAGGAATCCATGATGACAAAAACAAACAAAAAAACCCACCAAACCATGCGAAAGCCAACCAACCAAGAAACAAAGGACATTCTAACTTGCAAAGATAGAGAGCAGACTTACCCTTTGAACACTTGTTGCTGTCCTCGGCCTAGCCCAGTGAGTGTGGCATCTTTAAGTAAAGTCTTTAGCCCCTTATCCACAGAGACTTGGGCGATGCCTGCTCCCATCAGCCCTGCACCAAGAATAGCCAGATGCCTGCAAGGAAAGGACCAAATGACTTTTGGTAAACAGCTCTTAACTCATTTCAGTAAAAGTGGTAGATTGCCTAAGTTATCCAATAAACCAACTAAAGCAGGCACAACTCTTAAGGTGTTTCAAATAAATTTTATTTATTAAAAACACAGCTTTTTGGGCAACAGATTGTGACCTAAAAATAAATAAATAAATAAATAAATAAAAACACAGCTTTAATAAATAATCAATTTCAAAAGTTAAGTGCAAAAACCCACCAGGTCTAAAAGAACTGGTCTACCAAGGAAGTTAGAATTATACTAATCTTCAATCATGCTTCAGAATCACTGAAAACAACCAGTTTATGCTTAAGTCAACGTGAGTATTTTTGTTTTCTGAACAAAAGCCAACTTGTAGTGATATGCGCAAAGACCAACCTCTTTTCTTATTGAACTTGTTAGTGATTTTGACTATTTTCCAGTCAACTTTTTTTTTTTTTTTTTTTTAGAGACATGGTTTTGCTCCCTCACCTAGGCTGGAGTGCAGTGGTGCAATCCTAGGCTCACTGCAGCCTTGAAATCCTGGGTTCAAGTGATCCTTCCACCTCAGTTTCCTGAGTAGCTGGGACTGCAGGTGCATATCATCACTCCTGGCTAATTTTTAAGTTTTTTGTAGCAATAGGTTCTCGCTATGATGCCCAAGCTGGTCTTGAACTCTTGGCCTGGCCTTAAATGATACTTCCACATCAGCCTCCCAGAGTTGGAATTATAGGTGTGAGCCATCGTGCCCAGCCCTCATCTTTCATTTCTCCCGAAATCTGTGCCTTTATCACACCTTGCCTGGATGAATTCAAAGTCTCCTTTATGGTGTCTTTGCTTCCAGACCTTAACCCTTCCTTAAACACCTCCACGTATGCATATTGCTACCTCTTTTTGTCCCTGAATTCCTCTAGAACTTGTCAGGACCACTTGATTTACCCCACACTCTTCTGGAATGGCTTCATGTCCATAATGTGTCTCCTCAATTAAATTCTAAGCCTTTTGAGAACCAGAGATCATATCTGATTATTCATTTTAGTTCCCTCTAGTTCTGGAATAATTTACCATATTCCCATAGTAAATAATGAAGAAAAAATTTTTAAGAGTCTCTTCTTTCATAAAAGAAGCCCAGGTTTACAGCATTGTTAATCAAATTAGAGTTGTAATGAGGGATAAAGTTTCATTCCTGACCATTTTGATTATAATGTTTAAAATCATATTAAAGTCCTGAAAAGGAACTCTAACTTCAAGTCCTGGGAGCATCTTGTAAATGCAGCTTTGTAATAATACAAATATTTATATGGTGAGTGATAAGAAATTCCAGGACAATGAGAAAATACAGTAGAGAAACAAAAAATAGGGACCGAAGAAAGATTGATGCATTTGCTGCACCAAAATTAAAAATTTCTGTTTGACAAACGACCCTACAAAATTAAGACAACCATAGAATGGGAAGAATTTGTGACATACATAGCAAAGGATACTACTGGAAAAATAGAACATGCATGTATCAATTTAAAAGGACAACCAAATAAAATGGGCAAGGGATATAAAGCAATTCATATAAGAACAAAACAAATTGTCAACAAAGATGCTGAATTTCAACCAGGCACAATAGCTCATGCCTGTAATCCTAACACTTTGGGAGGCTTAGGAGGGAGAATCACTTGAGCTCAGAAGTTCGAAACCAGCCTGGGCAACATAGTGAGACCTTGTCTCTGTTAAGAAAATAATAATAAAAAGATGTTCGATTTCCCTAATAATTGAGGCAATGCAAATTAAAATAAGATACATCAGACTGGCATTTTTTTTTTTTTAATGAAGTTTCACTCTTGCCGTCCAGGCTGGAATGCAATAGTGTGATCTCAGCTCACTGCAACCTCCACCTCCTGGGTTCAAGCGATCCTCCTGTCTCACCCTCCCAAGTAGCTGGGATTACGGGCACCTACCACCATGCCCAGCTAATTTTTGTATTTTTAGTAGAGATGAGTGTTCACCATGTTGGGCAGGCTGGTCTCGAACTCCTGACCACCAATGATCCACCCACTTTGGCCTCCCAAAGTGCTGGGATTACAGGCGTGAGCCACCATGCCTGGCCAAACATTTTAAAGTATCAGTTAGGATGTACAAAAAATTGGTTCTTTCATGCATGGTTGTCAGAAGTATATTTTGTCCTAATTTGGGGGGGCAAATCTGTTAAAACCAAGAACTACATACTCTATAACCTAGTCATTAGCTACTCTATAGAGATGCACTTATACACAAGATGACGTGCTGAGATGAACAGCTGCATAATAATGTTTGTAATGAAACATTGAAAACAGCCAGCAATTCATCAACAGGGGATTAAAAGGAATGAGTTACCTGATATGTACCACTCTACATCTCCAAGTCATATCACTGAGTAAAAAGTGCAAGCTATAGGATTTATACAGAAAGATTCCTTTTATGTTAAAACATGGCATAGATATAGGCCAGGCCTGGTGGCTCATGCCTATAATCCTAGTGCTTTGGGAGGTTGAGGCAGCAGGATTGCTTGAGGCCAGGATTTTGAGACCAGCCTGGGCAACTTATCAAGAACTCATCTCTACAAAATATTTGAAAAGTAGCCGGTATAGTGGTGTGTGCCTGGAGACCCAGCTACTCAGGAGACAGGGATGGGAACACTGTGTGAGCCCAGGAGTTCAAGGTTACAGTGAGCTGTGATTATGCCGTTGCACTTCAGCCTGGGTGACAGAATAAGACCATGTCTCTAAAAATCAAACCTGCCCCCTCTACAAAAAAAATCCCATAAACACAAAACAGTATCATAGAGCAGTTAATCTTATTTATGTAGCTTTTTTGAAAGGAAAAAAAGAATGCATTATTTGTTAGGTTTTTTTTTTTTTTTTGGTGGGAGGATCATTTGCTGGAATGTTAACTTTAGCTGTTAATAACAATAATAGTAAAATCTAAAATTGTGTTTAAACCTTTTTTGGTATATCAGAGTCCAAGCTCAAACATCACTCATTTCTTAACCATTATCCTCTGCTTCATTAACACCAGAATTTTCATGATGGCTTTAAAGTTATTTAATATTTGTCTACAACAATGTAGAGTTAAATTAACACACTTCACAATCTATGGAATCCTTCTGGTAAACATCTTTTGCATCCCTGAAATGACCCACTTGTGTAATTACCCAGCAGGCTAACATCTATGGTGCATGATGCTTTATAAGCCAACTGCTGTGTGACATGAACTTTTGAGGGTTGATTACACAGAAATGTTGTGATTTGAAGAAGGCATAATATGGCACTTTGTCTGTATTCAAATTTGTAGTTCAGTATTTTTTTCATAAGTACTGCTCTTCACTTATTAGAACTGATGGAATGCATTATTCATATGAAAGATTAATTTATAAAGAGATAATAGATAAGGAATTCCAGTTATCATCCAAGGCAAGGAGAAAGGGGCCTAGAGAGATGCAAGTGGAAGAATTACTGACAACTGGGAAAGCAGGAAGGGGCACACCCTATCTACAATGTTTGTTATTTAATTTTCAGTTTAACCGATTCTGCCTTGGGTACCTTATAACTTATTCTTCATTTCTAAGATGATGCCACCTTTTTCTTCAATGTCTTTCCCAAGTTAGGTCAACTCCTGTATTAGCCTGTTTGTCTGTCTATTTAGCTCCGAGTGTTTGAATTTTTTATTCAAGGTGATTTTTTTTTTTTTTTTTTTGAGACAGAGTCTTGCTCTGTCACCAGGCAAGACTGGAGTGCAGTAGCATGATCTCAGCTCACTGCAACCTCCACCTCCCAGGTTCAAGCAATTACAAGTGTGCGCCACCACTCCCAGCTAACTTTTGTATTTTTAGTGGAGACAGGGTTTCACCATGTTGGTCAGGATGGTCTTAATCTCTTGACTGTGATCCGACCACCCTGGCCTCCCAAAGTGCTGGGATTACAGGCATGCGCCACTGTGCCCGGCCTTCAAGGTGATTTTTTTTTTTTCTGATCTGCAAATGATGATTTTAGAATATTTAAAGTGGCTGGGCATGGTGGCTCACCCCTGTAATCCCAGCACTTTGGGAGGCCAAGGCAGGCAGATCATGAAGTCAGGAGATCGAGATCATCCTGGCCGTGGTGAAATCCTGTCTTTACTAAAATACAAAAAATTAGCCAGGCATGGTGGCGTGCATCTGTAGTCCCAGCTGCTCAGGAGGCTGAGGCAGGGGAATTGCTTGAATCCGGGAGATGGAGGTTGAAGTGAGCCGAGATCATGCCACTACACTCCAGCCTGGCGAAAGAGCAAGACTCCATCTCAAAAAAAAAAAAAAGAATATTTAAATCAAGTTTGGGAGTGTCCTGTTATAGTTTTCATCTGCGTTGTGGTGGCTTTTTGTGGGACAGAATTTTCATAAACTGAGGCATTCTGATTCTCATTTTCTCTTTTCTTCTATTAGCTTTTTGTGGGTGCTGTCTTTCTTTTTTGTGTACTTACTACACACTACCACCTTCTCTAAGGGGTATTTTATTGTTGTATCTTCATAAAACAATAAACACTCAGGCAGGAGGAGTCTGGAGTTAATAAATTAAGACACTAGGTTTCTTAATTTAAGAGTACCCTCTTCTGTTGGAAAGTCTAGTTTCTTTACTTGACAGCATTCTTTGTGTACCTGGAGGGATGTGGTGGGGAGGGGTGGAAGGTGTGTCTAGGTTTTGTAATTTTGCAAGATGCTTCTTTGCCTTCTATTTATGCTGTCCATGAGGAATGGGTGGCTTTGTTTTCCTTATTAATCTATTTGATTTTTGTAGAATGTGTAAAAAGATACAGATTTAAGTGGCCATAATTCTTCTCCTGCAACATGGAATTAATTTACCCCACTCATCAAATGCGAGGTACTATCAATGTTAGGTGGAACAAATGCAATTGGCTCTCCAGACGGGATTGATAGCGGTCACTGAATGTTTGGGAGAAGCAGTTAAGGTTGTATTTCAGATTCTAATTGGAAATCAGTCCTCTTGGTTAGAATCTTACCCAGACTTCTTATCCATTTTATTTTGTATTTTGTTTTGTAATCTTATTAAAGGTGAGAGGATGGAAGGTAGTATCATTAACTGCTTCTCTTAGATCCCCACAGTAGTTCAGCTAAAACAGAGTTTTTCAACCTCACACTACTGACATTTCAACTAGGTATTTCTTTTTTTTTTTTTTTTTTTTCAGTTGGATAATTCTTTATGGTGGGGACTATCTGTACATTGTAGAATGGTTAGCAGCATCCCTGGCCTCTACCCACTATATGCCAGCAACATCCCTCCCTCCCCAGTTCTGACAACCAAAAATGTTTCCAGACATTGTCAAATGTCCCCTGGGAAGCAAAATTGTCCACGCTGAGAACCACAGAGCTACAAGGTAAGTTTAGGGGCATCATTAGATGTAGACTTGGAAGAGAGATTAGGCAGAATATGGAAAAAGCCTTGCTTATGGCAATACACCATGAAAGAGGCAAACAGACTATCCAATACTTTGGTTGTAAGCTAAAAGAAAGACAAGATTTTAACAATTACAATGAGGCTTTATGTTTTTTTAATGAGGAAGAAGTGTGAGTTCCCAGAGATGGCATCTCAAATCACAGGGGAGAGACAACCACTGAACAGTACAAAGGGGGCATGTGTGGTTTGGGAAGGGACCGAACCCAGACTTCTAGGTGACATCAATATGTGACAAGATACCTGTAGAAGAATGACCAGAGGGGTTTGGAAAAAACTCAGTACAGGCAAAACTTTGAAAGCCAAAAAGCTTTCAGTAGAAATAAGGGCTCAAGTGTGCTCAGGAAAGAAGAGGTTGAGGGTAAGACTGAATTAAGATATAGATCTAGCTCTGTAGATCTTCAAAGCCTCTGTGAGCTTTGCACATAGTAAAATTCACAAGGGCTTCTTAGGTAGAGTTTAACTTACTTAACATCCTTCTGTGGAGCTCCAAATTTATTCTTCTTGCACAGGACCTGACCATGGTAGAGTCCCATCAAGGCCTTTGATTCTTTGGTCATTGCAAGCTCTCCAAATTTCTGAAAAGTAAAGGGGAATGAGAAAAGGTAGAACTTTACAGAGTAGGGTATGTGGATTTCTTCAGTTCAGGTTCCTCTGAAGAGCAGAGGTAATGCACATGAAGCCTGAGTTCCTGGGGATTCGGGGAGGTTGGGGGTTCAGTGCTGCAGAAGTCTGTCTCTCACTGATGTGTCTTGTCTTTACTTGTCTTATCTGGAGCACTTTCCAACTACTGTGTTGAAGAGTTTTGAATATAACTAAGCTCTCAGATTCTTTACACCACAGGTGTGGTAACCTTTTTCATAAAATTAGAATCTCAGGGCCAGAATGAGCCTCCACAATCATCTCAAACCAACCCTCTCATTTTACAGATTGGGAAGGGGAGGTCCAAAGAAATGGAGTGACTTTGTTCAAGACCATACTGCCTCAAAGTGGCAGAAATGGAACTTGAACCAAGACAGTATGACTCCTAACTCAGTTCTTTTTCCACTGTAACAGGCTGCCCACGTGAGACTTACCACTTTTAAAAGTATCCTAATTTATGGATGTGAGGGCGATCTGGCTGCGACATCTGTCACCCCATTGATCGCCAGGGTTGATTTGGCTGATCTGGCTGGCTAGGCAGGTGTCCCCTTCCTCCCTCACCACTCCATGTGCGTCCCCTCCCGAAGCTGCGCGCTCAGTCGAAGAGGACGACCATCCCCAATAGTGGAGGACCGGTCTTCGGTCAAGGGTATACGAGTAGCTGCACTCCCCTGCTAGAACCTCCAAACAAGCTCTCAAGGTCCTAATTATGGAGAAAAATCTCAACTTGGTGGTTAAAGTCATAACATTTAGGGTTTGACAGATCCTGGCTCTGCCACTGCCCCCTTGTGAAGCTCTCTTCATCCTTAAAAATGGGAAAAACAATACCCCATGTTCTGGGTATTAAATGAGAACACTAGTAAAATGACCAGGGTCTCAAGGCTAGCTATTATTAATATCACTAGGATATACTGGTAAGATTACATGGTTACAAAGAGCATTTCAAAAGAATCCCTCTAATAAAGTTGCTTTCATGACCCAATAGAACACAAAACGATATTTCACACAATCAGTGTAATCGTGATACAGCATGTTTTATCCAATAAACCAATGATTTTCAAACTGTGGGCAAAACATTCATCAATGGTCAGAAATTTAGTGGGTTGCAATAAGCATTATATATATAAAAAGAGGAATACACAGAGAAAACTGAGCAGAATGCACCCAGTGAGGACAGTTACTGATTCGTGAAACTTACTCCTCAATTTTTCTGTATGTATGTATATGTGCACTTGGTTATGATATTTTTTTAAAAATCAGAAATGCTCAATAAAACAACTAGTACCAGAAGTGTTTTTCTGGTACCTGTCCTGAGCTTTTCAGATATTTTTGTCCTTTTACAGGTTGAGCATCCCTAATCTGAAAATCTAAAATCCAGAATTCTCCAAAATCCAAGACTTTTTGAGTGCCAATGTGATGTCACCAGCCAAATATTACACATGTGATGAGCTGCAGTCAAAACTGTTTCATGTGCAAAATTATTAAAAATAATATATGATATTACTATCGGGCTATGTGTATAAGGCGTATATGAAATTAATTTCATGTTTAGACTCTGATCCCATTCCCAGGATCTCTCATCATATATATGCAAATATTCCAAAATCTGAAAAAGTCTGAAATCTGAAATATTTCTAGTCCCAAACATTTTAGATAAGAGATATTCAACTTTATAAAAGAGCAACCATTCTTCAATGATCATTTAAAACTTAAAAACAAACACAAATCACTTAAATCTGCAACATCACCAAATTGCTAGAAAAGTAGAAGGGTAAAGCTGGTACATACATCCTTCCTGTCTTCATCTTTTAGTGGGTACAAGATACTTCCTTTCATTTTCCAATTTACCAAAAAATTGTTTCATCATCTCTAGGGCCTAGCATGTAAGAAAAATATTTTTCTATCTTTGTATTCATTTTGTCTCAATAAAACCTGCCTAAGTACAGAACCAAAAACACCCAAGTGACTTGTTTTGAAAGGATTATAACTCTGTTCCTGTAGTGACAACCTTATTACTGAGAGTAAGTTCAAATATCTATAGACCATCAGGGTTTTCTCTTTTCAATCTTTTTTTGGAGACAAGGTCTCACTTTGTCACCCAGGTTGGAGTACAGTGGTACGATCTTACTTAGCTCACTGCAGCCTTGACCTCCTGGACTGTTTAATTCTCCTGCCTCAGCACCACAAGTAGCTGGGACTACAGGTGCATCACCATGCCTGGCTAATTTTTGTATTTTTTGAAAAGATGGTGTTTTGCCATGTTGCCCATGCTTGCCTTGAACTCCTGAGCTCAAGTGATCTGCCCACCTTGGCCTTCCAGAGTGTTGAGATTACAGGGGTAAACCACCATGCCTGGCCCCATTAGTGTATTCTTAGCATCCACTTGCTCACTGAGATTAATCATAAGAGATGATAAGCACTGGAAGAAAAAAAATTTTACTAGGCTTTGGAGATTTTTTCCTTTTCCAGCTTTATATAGAAGATTGGATCTTTAGTTTTCTTTGAACTGATAATAAAACACTGGAAGGAAATAAGTTTACCTGAGATTCAGAGAGATAACCAGCATCACTCCCTTGCTCAATTCCAGTCTTTACCACCTAAAAAACATATAAAGCACTTGCTCAGAGTTGGAAAAGATTGGCGAGATGTACAATAATGGTAAATAAAATTGCCAGTGTCGTTAGTCCTCAAAGAGTAAGTCAAAAGCCTAGATTGGAATAAGAAAGAGAAAAGGACTGAGGGTCTGGCTGCTTTTGACTGACTTAATTCTCCATCTCTGAGGGCTGCTAAATCTAGCATAACAGGGAAGAAGAAGGAAAGACAAAGCTTGAATTACTCTTCCTCTGGCTTCTCTCCTATCTTCAAATGTAGGCAGATCCTCAACTTCCACTTTCAGCCCTTTTCGCTCTCTACACTTTCTTCCTCAGATGCACGACCTAGTTTATCACATTGATCATGAAGTCTACAAAGTTTAATGTAACATCTGGGGTAAGTACTATCCTAAGTATGATGGTAAGTATAAAAGATGAAAAAATGACCCTGTACTTACTCAATGGCATAATTCATGGGAATGACAAATTTTTAAAAATAAGCCAATTGACATCTCTAACTACTGGTTGCTTGGATTTCCCGTAATAACTGAACTCAATATATCTGAACCTAACTCATAATCTCTCTTTGGCAAGTCTGTTGCTGCTTTCATATTTTTACTTTACTATTATATCTCAGGACCTTATTCAAGGTTCAAGCCTAAATTATCAAGACAGTTTGCTGATTCACTGCTCTATTTGTCTCTCCTTCAAATCCATTTTTACCCACTACCATGAAAATGGCTCTCTATAATCTTTATCACACTTAGGTAACATTTCTCACTTCATTAATACCAACCTTCTAAAATCTAGCTTCAGTTTGCCTTTCTTCAGACTAACAGCTCATTATCCCCTCAAATACTGATCTCACTAACGTTCCTTGAAGAGCTTGTTTTCCAGTTTCCATAACTGTGCTCTAAATGCCCACCCTCCCTGGCACTACTTTCCCTTCACCTATCCTCTACCCATCTTTCAGGGCTCAGGTCAGATCCCATAAGGTACTTACTGATCTCTTTGTCTCATGGCAATTGTTGCCTCCTCTTTCCCTGTTATTTGGCATTAATCTTACGCTGCCTTATATCTCTTACACGGCTATCTACCTTAACACATGTATGTGTCTTACTTCCCCAGTCCAGACTGTGAGACGAAGGCAGGGGACATGTTTCACATTTTATGCACTTTGGTGCCTTCTGCTCAAAATGTATTTGTTGACCGACCCATTCACCAATTCTGAAGTCTTTGGTTATACACTCTTAATCTTGAACTTTCCAAACTGAAAAGTTCTAAGTTTTAGTCTACTATTAGATTTCTTCAATCCTGTGATCATTTTAATTTTCCTCATTGATCTTTTGCAAAACTTCTCTACATCATTCTATCTTTTTTATAATTACAGCAATGAAGGATTCCTGGAGGGATTTTAGGTACTGACAATGATGTTGACTAAGGAAAGAATAGAGCCATCAATTTTGTTTCAACCACCTTTTGGTAGTGCCTAACACTCTAATGGCCTTGTTATACTAATGGGACTTAGCTTCCTTTCCTGGTTTTCTGGTTTGTTACTGATAGATTTAAATTCATCAACCAATGAGTATGTCCAGCACTAATTTTCCCCAAATATATCACTTTATATGAGTCCTTAGAGCTTGCTATGCGCTTCCCTTATTTTTGGTAAATACTTTAATAGCAGAATTAAGAAATGTAATACTGAACATACTTGGTCCAGAATGGCAATAAGTGGAGTGCTATGTATAAAGGAAGGAAATATGAGAAAAGTGGGAATATTGGGTAAGACTCACATCAATTATTTTCAGAGGTGCAGGATAAAGGCCTTTAGTCTGCTTTCGCACTTTTTCTTCCACTTTTTTGTAAACCTGTTGCCTGACAAATGGAATAGTCATGGCGTACGCTGTCAATTCTGTAAGGTAAAATGCTTTTAGATACTTACTATAAAAACCTTAGATTCCTTTGTTAGTTTATTCTCCAAACTCTATAAAAACGAAGTAATTCTAGCTATCTGCAATAACTGCTCTTTACTCTGATACACACAACATAAATTTCAACCTAAGCACTTCCTTAAACATGCTTAGTGATTCATGTTAAAGCTGGGCCTTGGGTACATGAGTGTTTTTTACACTATTATCCTATCTTTTTGTGTTGATACTTAACATTTTCTAAAATGAAAAGTTTTCTGACTCAAGGATCATCATAAGGAAAAAAAAAAGATTTTAAAAATTTACTTTAACTGGCTAGTATCAAGTTGAGGAGTTGTTACATCTCCTAAGGCTGATTTTATGCTTTGAGTAAATAATGCATTTACCACTTCCTCATTTTGAATATACAGAAAATAAAATTAATTTCCCAGGAAAGAAGCTTTGCCTTTGTTCTTTAACAATGACACTCACTTTCCACCAATCCCTTGTCTCTCTTTGGAGAGATCTTCTTATCGGCTAGTCCTTTGGCGAAAGTAATTGCAACTTCTTCTAGGTATTCGATTGTCCGTTCCTCTGGAGGTTTTAGTCCTGGTCCTATAAAAATGAATGCAACACTGGAATGCAAATCAGGCTTAGACCAGTCCCAGGTAGTGAAAAACCCAGGCTTGCCAAAGTCAAAAACTTTCCATTTCAGACTGGAGACTGGTAGGTGGCAGAGTCCTAAACCATGAACTCAAAGAAGGGAAATCACACAAAGGTGCAACAATATGCTCTAGGTAGAAAACACAGTCTTAAACTTTCATTTGGCTTCCACTTCCAAGTAAAATGTAGTATGTCATACACACGAAAAGAATGTATTATGCAACTGCAACCTGCATTCTTGCTGCAAAACTGGAGAGAAAAAAGAACAAATCATGCAATCATTTGTAAAGACACTGGGGAGCCGCAGAAGTAACAAGGACAATACGAACTAAAATTCTAGAGAGCAAGAGCCTGTCTTAGCTGAACTGATTGCTGATCCTTTTCAGGGATATGTAATACTTTTAGGCATGGACTGAAGCCTGGACTTGACTCAAGCAGAAGAAATGTGAAACCATCAGAGTTTTTGATGGTCATGTACAGCACATCAGAAGCTAGAGGAAACCAAATGCAAAGCCAGTTTTCCCCACGGAACATTTGTGAGGTTCTAAGATGGTACACAAGGAGGAAGTGGCTAGCTCAGAGAGGTCGAGTGAAATCTCTCATAGTTTCATGATGTTTAATAGATAAGGTACGTCTACGGAACCAATATGCAACTGATTTTCCACTCAAGGCCTCTGCCAGATTTTGAACCTGTTTGGGGCAAGAGGTTACAGAGCTAGGCTCAAAAAAATCTGAAGAACAGGTATAGTGGTTCATGCCTACAATCCCAGCACTTTGGAAGACTGACACAGGAAGATTGTTTGAGATCAGGAGTTCGAGACCAGTCTGGGAAACACGGTGAGATCCCACCTCTATTTAAAAAATATCCAGAGAACAGAATTTACAGTGCTGTGAAAACAGACATCACAGACACCTACCAGGCTCTCAATCAAGTCTGTAAGAGCCACATAGGAGGAGATGGCTGGGGTCAAAATGGCAATCTTGTGCAGTACTGTGGTAGTTTGGAAACAAAATCCCAACAAAGGGAACCCACAGCAAACGTACAACCAGTCTTTCCCTTAAGGCATTTGCCCTATTTTTTGTTTTGTTTTGTTTTGAGACAGAGTCTTGCTCTGTCACCAAGGCTGGAGTGCAGTGGTGCAATCTTGGCTCACTGCAACCTCTGACTCCCAGGTTCAAGCAATTTTCCTGCCTCAGCCTCCCGAGTAATCCTGGAGTGGCAGGGGCTAAGTAGCAGCACCATGCCAAATCAAGGTGGGCATGGTTACTGTAATAAATAATGGAGCCAAAGTAGTAATCAGAAGAGTCTGACTTGCAGAGACCTAAGGCGTTGGGCGTCCCTAGATCATGGTGTCCCTAGAAAAGAAATAGATGGGTAGTCTACTACACTCTTGATTTGTATAAGCGAATAATTCTAGATCTGGTAAACAGAGGCATAACTTGAATCACCCAAAGAGTGTCATGGCCCCTTAATCAGTTCCCAGAAACGAGCTAGTTTACAGACCCAGAATCTCCTTAATGAAAGGAAAGCTGTGTCTTTTTGAGGAGACTTTCCCATTTATCTTTCTCCTACCCTTCCCCAAAGGGACCTATGGCTATCTACCTTGGGGAAGGCAAAACAATGCTTTTTTGAGGATTACTAGACACTGGCTTCTGAACTAACACTAATTCTGTGGGACCCAAATATTGCTGTGGTCCAGTAGTCAGAGTAGGGGCTTATGAAGTCAAGTGATCAATGGAGTTTTAGCTCAGGTCTGTCTCACAGGGGGCCTTGTGGTCCCCTGAGCCCATCCTGTGGTTATTTTAACAGTTTCAGAATGCACAATTGGAACAGACATACTTAGTAATTAGTAATATCACTGTATTAGTTCTCTGACTTGTACAGTAAGCGCCATTATGGTGGGAAAGTCCAAGTGAAAGCCACTAAAATTGCCTCTACCTAGAAAACAGTAAACCAAAAGCAACACCACAATCCTGGAGGGACTGTAGAGATTAGTATCACCATCAAGCCCTTGAAAGGGGTAGGGCTGGTGATTCCCACTTCATTCCCATTCAACTTGCCTACTCTGAACAGTGTAGAAAACAGATAGATCTTATACAATGACAGTGGATTATTGTAAACTTAATCAGATGGCAACTGCAATTCTAACTGTGTTCCAGATGTTGTTTTAGTGAACAAATTAACATACATCCTTGGACCTAGTATGCAGTGACTGATCTGACAGAAGCTTTTTTGTTCTTGGCATCTGTTTGTAAAGACCACCAGAAGCAGTTTGCTTTCGGCAATATATCTTCAATGTCTTACCTTACGGGTAGGTATATTGTTTTCAATCACATAACATAATTTAGTCCACAAAGAGCCTGATTACCTTGTCCTTCCACAAGACATCATGCTGGTTCTCTACACTGTGATATTATGCTGAATGGATCTGGTGAGCAGGAAGTATTAACTATTCTAGACATACTGGTAAGACGTGTGTGTCAGAAGGTGGGAAATAAAGCCCCCCAAATTCAGGGCCTCCCATATTAGTGAAATTTCTAGGGATCCAGTGGTCTGGGGCATACAAAGACATCCCTTCTAAGGTAAGGGGTTAGTGCTACACCTGACCCCTCATACCACAAGAAAACAGACATAATACTTGGTGGGCTGCTTCAAATTTTGGAGACAACATATTCTTCATTTGGGTGTGCTACTTCAGCCCATTTACTGAGTAACTAAAAAAGCTGCTAGTTTAAGTGCGACCCAGAACAAGAGAAGCTGTTCTGCCATTTGGTCCATGTGATTCAAACTCGATGGTGCCTGAAGTGTTGGCAGCAGACAGAGATGCTGTCTGGAGTCTTCAATGGATCTCTATAGGTCAATCACAATGCATACTCTTAGGATTTTAGAAAAAGACCTGCCATTCTGTGAATAACCACTCTCCTTTTGGGAAACAGTGTTTGGCTTGTTAGAATTCATAGAGATTCAAAGCTTAACCATGGGGCATCAAGTTACCAAGTGACCTGAGCTGCTGATCATGTAGCGGATGTTGTCTGACCCACTAAGCCAGAAAGTGGGGTGTACATGGTAGCATTCCATTATCAAATGGAAGTGGTATATGTAAGACTGGGCTTGAACAGACCCTAAAGACACAAGCCGCATGAGGAAGTGGCCAAAATACTCCATGGCCCTGCCTTGTTCTTCTTTTTCTCTCCCAGCCTGCACCTATGGCCTAATGGGGACCTCTCTGCAGCCAGCTGATTGGTAAAGGAAAACTCGGGCTTGATTTGTAGATACCTTTGTGTGACATGCAGGGATCATCTGGAAGTAGACAGCTGTAACACTACAATCCCTTCGGGGACACCCTTTAAAGACAGTGGTGAAGGGATATCCTCCCAGTGGGCAGTATTTCTAGCAGTGTACCTGGTTGTTCATTTTGCCTAGAAAGAAAAATGGCCTGAGCTAAGGGTCTACTCTCACAGGCTGTGACCAACGATTTGCCTGGATGGTCAGGAACTTAGTGGGGACACAGATGAAAAACTGCTGGCAAGGTGTTATGGGCTGAATTGTGCCTCCCGACCCCATTTGTATGTTGAAGTCCCAACCTACAGTATCTCAGAATGTGACTGCAACTGGGGATGGCGTCTTTAAAGAAGTAATTACTTTAAAATGAGGCCATTAGGGTGTGCCCTGATCCAATCTGACTGGTGTCTTTATAAAAAATTTTGACACACAAAAGAGATGCCAGGGATATGCAGACACGGTAAGAAGCCAGTACCATCTGCAAGCCAAAGAGAGATGCCTCAGAAGAAACCAAACCTGCTAACACCTGATCTTAGACTTCTAGTTTCCAGAAATGTGAGAACCTGTTAAGTTTCTGTTATTGAAGCCATTCAGTCTAGTATTTGTTATGGCAGCCCTAACAAACTAATACACAAGGACACCTGAGGAACAGGTAAGTGGATAGACCTCTCTGAATAGGCAAATTATGTGAAAACACTTGTGTCCCATGTAAATGACCATCAGAGTGACCTTAGCCAAGGATTTCAATGATCAAGTGGCTGGAATGACTCATTCTGTGGGTACCAGTCAGTACCTTTCCCTAGTCACTCTTGTCACTGCTTCATGAACAGTGGCCATGATGGCGGGTGTGGAGGTTATGCAGGGGCTTAGGCAATACAGACTTGCACTTACCAAGGCCCATCTGGCTACAGCCAGTGTTGAGTGCCCTATGAGCCAGTAGCAGAAACCTATACTGAATCCCTCATACGGAGAGTCTCTAGGGTGATCAGGGAGCCACCTTGTGGCAGGTTGATTACTAGGCACTGCTTCTCTCATGGAAAGGGCTGTGATGGAAAGGTTTTTACTGAAACATTAACTGTGAATATCAATTTGCTTTCCTGGCATGCAACGCTTCTGCCAAAATCACCATTTGTGGACTTAGTGCCTTATCCACCATCGTGGTATTCCACAAAGCACTGCTTCTTATTAAGGAACTCACTTCTCAGTAAGTGAAGTGCAGCAATGGGCCACGCTCACAAAACACTGATCTTACTGAATCATCAGGAAGCAGTTGGCTCAACAGAATGGTGAGACAGACTACTGAAGACTCCATCACAGTGCCAGCTAAGTGGCAGTATTTTGCAGAGTCAACATCCTCCAGGATGCTGTAAATGTTTTAAGTCAGCTTCCAATATAGGGTGCTATTTTTCCCCCAGGATTCATGGGTCCAAAAATCAAGGACAGAAAACAGAAATGGCCCTGTTCACCATTACCCCTAGTGATCTAATCTGCCCACAAAATTTCTGCTTCTTGTCCCTGCAACTTTAGGCTCTGTCTGTCTAGAGGGCTTAGTTCCAAAGGGGGGAATGCTTCCACCAGGAGACACAACAATGATTCTACTGAACTGGAAGTTAACACTGCCATCTGGCCACTTTGGGCTCATCATGCCTTAGAATCAACAGGCAGCAGAGGGCGGGTACTGTACTGGCTCGGTAATTAATCCTGATTACCAAGGGAAAATTAGGTTGCTTCTATATAATAGATGTAAGGAAGAGTATGTCTCAAATGTGGCAGGTCTCTTAGGGTGTCCCTTAGTACTGACATGATCTGTAATTAGTCAGCAGAAAATCACAACCCAATTCGTACAGGACTGCTAGTGGCCTAAAAGACATTTTAGGAATGAAGGTCACCCCACCAGGCAAAGAACTATGACCAACTGAGGTATTTCCTGAGAGCAAAGGGAATATGGAAAGGGAGTAGAAATATTACCCTTTCCACACCAGACCTAGTGCACAGCCAGTGCACTGTGGTCTCTGAGGGAGCTGTAGTCAAGGACTTGGGTCTCTGGGGCTGGCTAAGCTCTTACACAAATTTGCACTCCTAGCCTAGATCTCTTCTATTCCTATGTCTTTTATATGGGGCCTTTGGCTTAGGCCTTCTTCAGGTGCCTCTGCTGAGATCTTGTTGAGGGAGGAAGGAGAATTTTTTTTTTTTTTTTTTTTTTTTTGACACAGAGTCTCACTCTGTGGCCGAGGCTGGAGTACAGTGGCACAATCTCAACTCACTGCAACCTCTGCCTCCCTGGTTCAAGTGATTCTCCTGCCTCAACCTCCTGAGTAGCTGGGATTACAGACATATTCCAACACACCTGGCTAACTTTTGTTTTTTGTTTTTTTTTTGAGATGGAGCCTTGCTCTGCCACCCAGGCTGGAGTGCAGTGGAGTGATCTCGGCTCACTGCAACCTCTGCCTCCCAGGTTCTTGCAATTCTCCTGCCTCAGCCTCCTGAGTGGCTGGGACTATAGGTGCATGCCGCTATACCCGGCTAATTTTTTTTTGTATTTTAATAGAGACAGGGTTTCACTGTGTTGCCTAGACTGGTCTCAAACTCCTGAGCTCAGGCAATCCACCTGCCTTGGCCTCCTAAAGTGCTAGGATTACAGGTGTGAGCCACTGTGCCCGGCTGGAAGGGGAAATCTTTTTTTTTCTTTTTTCTTTTGTTCTTTCAGAAATTCCTGTTCACAGAAGGGGAAATCTTAAAGGCACTTTTCCCAGTGTCTTCCACTCTCCTCACCCAGGGTCAATAAAGCCGCAGGAACCTTTTGCTCAGGGCTTTTGCCACAATGAGATGGCCCCCACTTGTGTGCTAATCTACCAGACCCTCAACCAGCATACCATTCCATGGGGAAAATGGTATAGGGAGGAGCTGACGCTTTCTTTGGTTTTAGCCTTCTGTATAAACGATCACAGTAAGTGAATAAAGGCTCCACTGTTAATTTCCTTTTGGGTTGTTGCTTTAATCATTTACTCTGCCATTTGATAGCTCAGTTCTCTTTCCAGATCAGCTGAATACTGATCTGGAAACATTATAAATATTCATTTCGGAACACAGAAATAAATATTGTACTCTTTATGAGAATTTCTTCCTTAATTTGTTAAGAATTTATATAATTAACCAAGTATTTGTGTTTTCTTCTCTATCTCCTTATCATCTAATATAAGATTTATCTGTAATAGTTAACTTTATATCATAGCATTTATGTTACAGAATATGAGAGAAGAGTGAATTTCATCCAAGGACTCTGCATCCTCTTCTAGGGAAGGGATCAGTGTATTTTTGGTTGTATAAAGGAGAGTTGCATTATGTCAGGATGAAGTACTGTATGACTCTTGTCATTGCCTTTATTTGGAGACTAAGTATGGCTTTAGCAGATGTGTATGTGTATCAAATAGATAAGGGATAGAGTATGATAGTCTTCAGATATGTCAACTTGGCTAGTGAATGCTTTCCTCCTAAGACTGGGAACAAGTTGATACTTGTTCTCATGACTTCTATCCAATATTGTACAAAGGTCTTAGACATTGTGGTAAGTCAAAAAAAAAAAAAAAAAAAAAAAAAAATGGCAACCATATTGGAAAGAAAGAAGCCAAACTGTCTTTACTTATAGACAACATAATTATCTATGTAGAAAATGCTCAGGAATCTATATTTAAAAAAAAAAAAAAGCTACTTGAACTAGTAAATGAATTAAGCTAAACCACAAGATGCAACGTCCACGTCTAAAAATCTTCGTATTTCTATATTCTAGTGAGAAATTAAAATTTAAAAAAAGTAAAACAGCCTAAAAGTATGAAATATCTAGGCATAAATTTAACAAAATGTGTTCAAGATAAGATCTATTTACTGAAAAGTACAAACACTACCAAGAGAAATTTAAACACCACCTAAATGAACAGAAAGCTTCGCCATATTCATGGATGAAATGACTCAATACTTTTAAGGTGTCAGTTCTCCCCAAATTTATATACTGATTCAATGCCATTCCAATAAAAATCCTAGCAGGTATTTTTGTAGATATGGACAAGATGATTATAAAATTTATATGCAAATGCAAAGGAACTAGTATGAGCAAAATAATTTTGAAAGAAGAGACCTGAGTTAGAGGATTTATACTGCCTCATTTCAGGATTCCCTATAAAATACAATAATCAAGACAGTGTAGTATTGGTTTAATGAAAGACACATAAATAACTAGGAATAGGAAATCCAATTAACCCAAACAGACAAGGTCAGTTGATTTCTGATCAAGGGGTGAAGGTAGTTCACGGAGGAAATAGTAGCATTCTCAACAAATGGTGCCAGGACATTTGGATATTCATATGCAAAAAGGGAAGAAAAGGCCTTCAATCCTTACCTCACACCATATATAAACTTGAAATGAATCACAGACCAAAATATAAGAGCTAAAACTAGAAAATGTTTAGAAGTATACAGGAAAATCTTAGTGATCTTTAGTCAGAAAAATATTTTTTAGATACCACATTAATAGCATGATTCATAAAAGAGAAACTTGACAAACCAAACTTCATTAAAATTAAGAATTTCTGCTCTTACATAGTGAAAAGACAAGCCACAGACTGTGAGGAAGTATTTGCAAATCACGTATTTGATAAAGGATTTGTATCCTAATATATAGAGAACTCTGAAAACTCAATAATAAGAAAAACAACTCAGTCAAATAAAATGGGCAAAAAATTTGAAGAAACACTTTATCAAAGAAGATATATAGGCCGGGCATGGTGGCTCACGCCTGTAATCCCAGCACTTTGGGAGGCTGATGCAGGTGGATCATGAGGTCAAGAGATTGAGACCATCCTGGCCAACATGGTGAAACCCTGTCTCTACTAAAAATACAAAAATTAGCTGGGCCTGGTGGCGCGTGCCTGTAATCCCAGCTACTCAAGAGGCTGAGGGAAAAGAATTGCTTGAACCCAGGAGGTGGAGGTTGAGATGAGCTGAGACTGCGCCACTGCACTCCAGCCTGGCGACAGAGCAAGACTCCATCTTGAAAAAGGAAAAAAAAAAAAAAGATATACAGATATTCAATATCTTTGGTAATGAGGGTAATATAAAACCACAATGAAATGTTACTACATTCCAGCTGGGCACAGTGGCTCACGCCTATAATCTCAGCACTTTCGGAGGCTGAGGTGGGCATATCACTTGAGGTCAGGAATTTGAGACCAGCCCTGACAACATGGCAAAACCTCATTTCTACTAAAAATACAAAAATTAGCTGGGCATGGTGGTGGAAGCCTATAGTCCCAGCTACTTAGGAGGCTGAGGCAGGAGAATAGCTTGAACCTGGGAGGCACAGGCTGCAGTGAGCCACGATTGCACCACTGCACTCCAGCCTGGGCAACAGAGTGAGACTCTGTCTCAAACAAACAAAGAATTATTACTACATTCCTATTAGAATGTCTAAAATTACAAAGATTGACTATGCAAAGTGGTTAGTAACTACAACTCTCATCACTGCTGGTAGGAATGCAAAATAGTAATAACCACTTTGGGATAACAGTCTGACAGAAAAGCAAACACATACCTAACATGCTACTGGCACGTGCCTTGTAATCCCAGCTTCTTGAGAGGCTGAGGCAGGAGGATTGCTAGAGCCCGAAAGTTTGAGGCCAGCCTGGGTGACATAGCAAGACTCAAAAGACTCATCTCTAAATTTTTTTTTTTCCAAGAGACAAGGTCTCGCTCTGTCACCCAGGCTGGAGTGCAATGACCTGATCATAACTCAGTGTAACCTTAAACTCCTAGGTTCAAGCAATCATCCTGTCTTAGCCTTCCTAGCAGCTAGGACTACAGGCATGTGCCGCCACACCCAACTAGTTAAAACTTTATTTTGTAGAGACAGAGTCTTGTTATGTTGCTCAGGCTAAATTTTTTTTTTTCAAAAGCTAAAATGTATCTGTTATATGGACTAGCCAATCCACTCTTCAGTATTTACCCAACAGAAATAAAACATATGTGCACATAAAGATATTTTTTTTCGAGAGAGAGAGTCTTGCCTTGTCACTCAGGCTGGAGTGCAATGGCACGATCTCGGCTCACTGCAACCTCTGCCTCCTGGGTTCAAGCAATTCTCTTGCCTTAGCCTCCGAAGTATCTGGGACCAGAGGCGCACACTACGACACCCAGCTAACTTTTGTATTTTTAGTAAAGACAAGGGTTTCGCCATGTTTGTCAGGCTGGTTTTGAACTCCTGACCTCAGGCGATCAGCCCGACTCAGCCTCCCAAAGTGCTGAGATTACAGGTGTGAGCCACCACACCCAGCCACGTCCACATAAAGACTTGAAGATGAATGTTCATAGCAGCTTTATTCAGAATAGTCCCAAATTGGAAACAACTCAAATGCCCATCATTTGGTGAATAAACTATGGCACATTTCTACAATGGAGTAACACTCAGCAATAAGAAGGAGCAAACTGCTGATATATGCAACAATATGGATGCATCTCTAAAGCATTACGCTAAGTGAAAGAAGACTAAAACAAGCTACATACATGTTTTTAAAATTTTTTAAAAAGATGGGGTCTTGCTCTGCTTCCCAGACTGGAGTGCAGTGGTGTGATCATAGCTCACGACAGCCTTGAACCAGTGGGCTAAAACGATATTCCTTCCTCAGCCTCATGACTAGCTAGGACTATAGGCATACACTATGACACCCAGCTAATTTAAAAAAAAAAAATCTTTTTTAAGATATGGGATCTTGCTCTGTTGTCTAGCCTGGTCTTGAATTCCTGGCCTCAAGCAATCCTCCCACCTCAGCCTCCCAAAGTGCTAGGGTTACAAGTGTTAGCCACCGAGCATGGCTATTTTTTGATTGTCACGGTGTTTACACAGCTATATACAATTCCAAAACTCAAAGTATGCATAAAAATTGGTCAATTTCACCAGACACGGTGGTTCACACCCGTAATCTCAGCACTTTGGCTGCCTGAGGCAAGAGGATTGCTTGAGCCCAGAAGTTTAAGATTAGCCTGGACAAAAGAGTGAGATCTCATCTCTATGAAAAATAAAACATTAGTAGGCATGGCAGCATATGCCTGTGGTCTCAGCTACTTGGGACGTGGAGGTGGGAGGATCATTTGATTCCAAGAGGTTGAGGTTGCACTGAGCCATATTTACACCATTACACTCCAATCTGGGCAACAGAGTGAGACCCCAATATGTACATACACACAGAAAATTAATACATTTATTATTAGGTAAACAGTATCTTAATAATGCTGATTTTCAAGAAATATAAGAGGGTAATGAACATACAAGTCAGAATAATGGCTTCCTTGGATAAAGGGAGGTAAAGAAATTGAATGACAGGAAGTAGCCCATCAGTAGATGTCAATTATTGTTAATATTCTCAAATTGGTTGTTTCATTTATTATATTATTGAAACAAGAAACTGAAGGAAGGTTAAGCATGGATAATGATACAGGTAATTTAAGAACCAAAAATAATGACTCGATTGATTTCTGTACTCCTAACGTTCTAATTATAAAGCATATTAAAAATCATGTTGATGTTGAAAATGATTTAGTATTAGCTATTTTAGAAAACTTCTTTCCTCAGAATAATGACTCATTTCTTTTTTTTTTTTTTTTGAGACGGAGTTTCGCTCTTGTTACCCAGGCTGGAGTGCAATGGCGCGATCTCGGCTCACCGCAACCTCCGCCTCCCGGGTTCAGGCAATTCTCCTGCCCCAGCCTCCTGAGTCGCCAGGATTACAGGCAAGCACCACCATGCCCAGCTAATTTTTTGTATTTTTAGTAGAGACGGGGTTTCACCATGTTGACCAGGATGGTCTCGATCTCTTGACCTCGTGATCCACCCGCCTTGGCCTCCCACAGTGCTGGGATTACAGGCTTGAGCCACCGCGCCCGGCCGACTCATTTCTTAAGAGTTTGAGCTTCACTCTGTGCTTCCTGTGATATTCAAGAGGTTAGCCTGTAATCCCAGCACTTTGAGAGGCCGAGGCGGGTGGATCACGAGGTCAAGAGATCGAGACCATCCTGGTCAACATGGTGAAACCCCGTCTCTAGTAAAAATACAAA
This sequence comes from Sapajus apella, assembly GCF_009761245.1. NCBI lineage: Eukaryota > Metazoa > Chordata > Mammalia > Primates > Cebidae > Sapajus > Sapajus apella. Next base: position 307,639 of record NW_022437198.1, read on the forward strand.
AAATCAGCTGGGCATGGTGGCACGTGCCTGTAATCCCGGCTACTCAGGAGGCTGGGGCAGGAGAATTGCCTGAACCCAGGAGGTGGAGGTTGCGGTGAGCTGAGATCGCGCCATTGCACTCCAGCCTGGGTAACATGAGTGAAACTCCGTCTCAAAAAAAAAAAAAAAAAAAAAAAAAGGAGGTTAACCCGTTTTTTCTTTTGAGACAGAGTCTGTCTCTGTTGCCCAGGCTGAAGTGCAATGGCACGATCTTGGCTCATTGCAACCTCAGCCCCACCAGGTTCAAGCAATCCTCCTGCCTCGGCCTCCCAAGTAGCTGGGACTACAGGTTCGCACCACCACGCCTAGCTAATTTTTGTATTTTTAGTGGAGACAGGGTTTCACCATGTTGGCAAGGCTGGTCTCAAACTCCTGACCTCAAATGGTCTTCCCACTTCAGCTTCCCAAAGTGCTGGGATTACATGTGTGAGCCACAGTGCCTGGCCTAAGAGGTTAACTTTTTTTTTTTAAAGAGGGAGGATCTCACTATGTTGTTGAGGCTGGAGTGCAGTGGCTATTTACAAGCGCAGTCCCACTACTGATCAGCACAGGAGTTTTAAGCTGCTCCGTTTCCGACCTGGGCTGGTTCACCCCTCCTTAGGCAACCTAGTGGTCCCCCGCTTCCGGGAGGTCACCATATTGATGCCGAACTTAGTGCGCACACCCGACTGGTATAGTGCACTACAGCCCAGAACTCCTGAACTCAAGGGGTTCTCCAGCCTCAGCCTCCCTAGTAGCTGGCACCATAGGCACGCGGTCCGGTGAGGTTAACTCTTTAAGAAAATAAATAACTTTATAAGGCCCGACTCTGAGACGTGTTAACACTTACCCAGGGGTTCCACCAATTGGTCAACCAGTCCCATTTTCTTTGCCCTGTCTGCACGAATGTTTCTACCAGTCAGCATCATGTCAAAAGCAGCAGGCACACCCACCTAACATGCAAGCAAGGATGAGAGTTTGGGGGGAAAATCAGAGTGATCAATCATCAAATGAACAAATATTAAAATGAGAAAAGTCAAACCATATGTTTATGCTATTTATCAATGGCATACATAAGTTATATTTAATATACTGATATACATTTGGGTAATTTTGGGGATTACCTCTAGCCGAAGGAAAAATGTCTTTATTTCTTCTTTTAATTCAATATTTAGGATTCTTAAACTGATATGGTAAAGAATCAATTTCATGTCTCCTAAACTGTGCATTTCTGAGTTTTTTTTTTCTATCATTTATATAATATTTAAAACTCTGGCCAGGCGCAGTGGCACACGCCTGCAATCCCAGCACTTTGCGGGGCTGAGATGGGTGGATCACCTGAGGTCAGGAGGAGTTCAAGAGCAGCCTGGCCAACATGGTGAAACCCCGTCTTTACTAAAAATACAAAAAATTAGCCAGGCGTGGTGGTGCACACCTGTAGTCCCAGCTACACAGGAGGCTGAGGCACGAGAATCACTTGAAGCCAGGAGGCAGAGGTTGCAGTGAGCTGAGATCATGCCACTGCACTCCAGCCTCAGCAACAGAGTGATACTCTATCTCAAAACTAAAGTAAAATAAAATAAAATTCTCATATTGAAACTAGTGAAGACTCTGAGAAACTTGATAGTTTTGACAAAGTCTTTAAAGAAGAATTTTATGCTTAACAAAAATAGAACTCAGCTAGGGCTGCTTTTATGTTATACTAGAAGAAAGGCTTCTAGCAACATTCAAACACCAGCTATAGTTTAAGAGAAAAAAAAAGAAGAAAGAAATTCAGCAAATATTTTTGATACACATATATGGATATTCATTCTTTCAATAAATCCTTTTGACATTCCTATGAAGGAAAGCACATTATTATTATTAGAAAATTACCACCATACGCCTTGTTTTCTTTTGTACTCAATTGAGATGAACTTCCCTGCAAAGAGTATTTCTGTTGAGCCTTGTTTTCACTGAGGAATCTATAGTGCCAGAAGCTATTAGTTCAGTGGGCCCTTGGATTGACATTAAGATTGCTCTGGAGCATTCAGGTCTGACTGCTCTTCCCTTCTCCTTGGAATTCAAAGCCTGCTGAGCCTCTTTTTGTTCCATAAAACACACAAATGAGAATATCCAAATCAAATAATGACAGAAAAAGGTCTGCCTCTTAAATTTCTTATGAAATATTAATATAACTCATGGTTTTGAAAAACTGTTAAGACAGTACTATGTGGAAAGGGAATCAGTTAAACCGTAAGCTCCAGAAAAGCAAGACACATATCTTAGTTATCTATATCCTTCCTCAAGGCTAACAAAGGACCTTGGTCAATAATTCTGTGGAATTGAAAAAATGAATACCAGGAATAAAAGTCTATCATTGATCCTATATATTCATATTTTATTTTGTTTTTAAATTCCACAATGAATGCCCACATTATGCATTTTATACAGAAAACAGATCTAAAGACGGCATATAGGTTCACAAAGGGGATGTTAGACTCACCATTTTGGGCAGCCTTTGCGTGCCCCCTGCTCCTGGTAAGATCCCCAATAAGACTTCAGGGGTACCTAATACTGTTTTTCTGTCTTTTGTTGCTATTCTGTATTGGCATGAAACAGCAAGCTTTGAACAAATGAAAGAAAATCAGAATGTTAGAAAATATAACTTAGCAGCAACTTGAGATCTATGAGGTTGTAAAGATTACTTATAAAGCAGGACTGTGCCCACAGAAAAAACTGAAATTCCTTAGGCTGGCATTTAATAATTTCTTGAATTTACCTTTTTAGTCTTTTTTTCATACTTTCCCTCTAATTTACCAACCTCTTTTTGGGCTGTAGATCTCCTTAAAAATCTACTGAAAGCTACAGAAGCTCTCAAGAGAAAAATGCACATATAATTTTACATGGACCCCAGGTTAAAAAGCCCTATACTCTCCAATCAAGCATATCTACTTACAGTGTCCTAGTTGGCTTTGCTGTTGCCTTTGCTCACACCATAGCATATGTGGAATCATTTTCCGTCCATATTCTGGTTAATCAAATTCTGCTTATAGTTTAGGACCAGGCACAGGTTCCTTAATTAATATAGTCATGTGTCACATAATTGGGGGGATGTGTTCTGAGAAATGCATCATTAGGCAATTTTGTTGTTGTGTGAACATCGTAGAGTGTACTTACACAAACCCAGCTGGCATAGCCTGCTACACATCTATACCATATGGCATAGCCTGTTGCTCCTAGGCCAGCAGTTCCCAACCTTTTTGACACCAGGGACTGGTTTCGTGGAAGACAATTTTTCCAAGAACTAGGGTGGGGTAGGAGGAGGGGGTGGTTTCAGGATGAAACTTCCTCTTCAAATCAACAGGCATTAGAGGCTGATGGAGTGTGCAACCTGGATCCCTTGCATGTGCAGTTGACAACAGGGTTCATGCTCTTATGAGAATCTAATGCCACTGTTGATATGACAGGAAGTGGAACTCAGGCAGTAATATTCACTCGCCCACAGCTCACCTCCTGCTGTGAGGCCCAGTTCCTAACAGGCTCTGGCCTGGGGACTGGGGAACCCTGTCCTAAGGGGCTACAAACTTGGACAGCATGTGACTATACTGAATACTGTAGGCAACCGTGACACAGTAATAAACATTTCTATATCTAAATACAGAAAAGGTATAGTAAAAATGCAGTGTTACAGTCTTATAGGACCATTGTTGTATATGCAATTGGTCACTGAAACGTTATATGGCAAATGACCGTATGTGTGAAAGTGTCTGGCACAGAGTCCAGCATGTGAAAAGCATGCTCGATAAATGTTTTCTTTTCCCTTCCTTTTTTCCTATATGTTCTGATCTGGTAAGCATCTCTTCTCTCAAATCTTCTATTATTTACCATCTTTACCACTCACAAAGCACTTACATTATACTTTGCGTGTCTCAACCAGACTTAAGTAGCATAAGAGCACAGATCACACTTCTGAATCTTTGCCCTGCAAACTTGAACCAGATTTTTAAAACTGAAAAGGACGTTAGAGATGCAGTTCCAATGAAAACATCACACCTTCATTTACCTGCTCTGTGTCACTTGCTCTGTGTCATGTGGATTAGGGATTAGAATCTATCTAGAAGTTTGATAACTAAAAACAAAGCTGGCTAGGTGCAGTGGCTCACGCCTGTAATCCCAGCACTTTGGAAGATCGAAGTGGGCGGATCACCTGAGGATAGGAGTTTGAGGCCAGCCTGGCCAACATGGTGAAACCCCATCTCTACTAAAGATACAAAAATTAGCTGGGCATGGTGACGTGTGCCTGTAATCCCAGCTACTGGAGTGGCTGAGGCAGGAAAACCAAAGCTGATTGTCCTCCAGGAACTTTTTTTCAGGCAAAGCAGTAGCCTAAGGATTTACAGTTGATGAATGCCACCAATGAGTTGGACAGTTGTCTCCATGACTTTGGAGTATCTATACCTCAAGTCCTCCTCCCAGGCAGGATCCACTGATGGCAGCCACAACAGGCTTTGTCGACTTTTCAAGTTTCTCAAATGTTCTCTGTGCTTCTTGTGAGATCTGTGTTACTTCTTGAGGGGTCTTGCAAGCGGCTAACATGCTGCATTATCCACAAAAGTAGAGAACAGAGAAAGAGATAAAACTATAACATATTTGGTTCAATACTTACTATATACTTATCCCATCATACATCAATATTTGGTAATTAATCTTCAAATACTCAGAAGGTTAAGAATGATTTTGCTTCAAATAGCACAATATCAGCAACATCGTCTCTCTATAAAGAGTATTAAATTTCTGGATCCAGAAAACATAAATGTGTTGCATAATTTATTTTTACTTCTGTAAGAAATCATTAAATCACAAAGCTTGGTACATGAGAAAATCATCTTTGGTAAATAATTTCACGATCAGATTAAACATTTCTCTATCAGGCAGTTAGGTTAAATAGCAATAAAAATGACAGCAAAAGAAAAGCTCCCAAGTGGTTTAGAGAAATCTAAAACCTTTTAATAAATCCTCCTAATGATTAAAAATGACAGGTAGGCTGGGCATGATGGCTCACACCTGTAATCCCAGCACTTTGGGAGGCCAAGGGAGGTGGATCACTTGAGGTCAGGGTTTCAAGACCAGCCTGGTCAACATGGTGAAACCCTGTCTCTACTAAAAATACAAAAATTAGCCAGGCATGTTGGTGCACACCTGTAGTCCCAGCTACTCTGGAGGCTGAGGCAGGAGAATCACTGGAACCCGGGAGGTAGAAGTTGCAATGAGCCAAGATTGCACCACTGCACTCCAGCCTGGCTGGCAGAGCAAGACTCTGTTTCAAAAATAAATAAATAAATAAAAATGATCAGGTGCAATGTTTTACTCAATGTCCTTTAATTTCAGTTTGTTTCATTTGCTACTTTGTGAACACATTTAGATATGGATTTTGTACTTTTGACCAAGGATAACTAGTATTTTCTGTCATTTTATACACTGAGAGTTGCTCAGCTAGCCTCATAGAAGCTACATGTATTTTCCTCTGGATATAGGTAGCTACTGCCAGGTACATCGGTGTCTCATTAGACTTTGTAAATATTCTGTTTAATGTTTATTTTTTAGAAGATGCAAAATTATCGAGTGGTTTTTCTTCTAGCTGAATTATTTGTGCCTAACAAGACACTGACTACTATACATAAATAATTACACTTCAAGTACAAATTCCTAAATCTACAATGCTGGTTATCACTGTCTAAAATACAAAGTATATAAAAATACCCATATTTTAACGGAATTGACAACTTACCATTTTAACCTATTAAATTAACACTAAAATAGCTTTTCTCCTTCATATACATGTGTAAGCAATTGTAAATTAAGTTAATATAAGCATGCATTCCACCATTTAGAAAAGGGAAAGAAAATACTAGCTGCATCTGTAAAGTTTCCTTCAACAATCTCAAGTCCTACCACCCACTTCATTTCCCCGAAGCGGCCATCTTCATGTTTGTAGTGTCTCCTTCCAGACCAACTATGCTTGTGTCCATTAACAGTATCAGGAATTATTCCAGGTTTGGTTTTCAAACATTTATAGAAACGTTCTGCAACTTGCTTTTATTTTACCTTAACCTTATTTTTGAGTTCTAACATCATATTGTGGATCTAGTTAATTCCTTTAACCTGTTTTGTAGTATTCTATTGTGTGAATAGTTCACGTTTTACTTATCCATTTTCCTATTGACTGACATTTGGTTTTAAATTCTTCATTACAGGTATTGATCGACTTACAACCTATGCAACTTACGACCATTCGACTTTACGACCACAATCGCTAGCCACGACTGCTCTGCGTCTGGCAGCGCAAACGTTGCCCAGCTGGGCGTACGACAGTGTGGACCAGCTTCCGGCAGCACTACCATCTCCATGTGCATATAGCCTACTCAACTTACGACCAAATCGTGTTACTACCGGTCTGTCGGAACCAATCGTGGTCGTAAGTCAAGCACTAGCTGTATTTTAAACTATACAAAACCAAACATCCTTGTACACTGGTTCTTATAAACAAAGGGTGAGATTTCTCTAGATCATATGATGTGTGTGTGTGTATATGTGTGTGTGCATATATATGTATCTATGTACATATACATGTATTTTTTTATTAGACAGAGTCTTGCTCTGTCACTCTGAATGGAGTGCAGTGGTGCGATCTCAGCTCACTGAAACCTCCGTCTCCCAAGGGATTCTTGTGCCGCAGCCTCCTGAGTAGTTGGGATTACAGGCATGTGCCACCACACCTAATTTTTGTATTTTCAGTAGAGATGGGGTTTCACCATGTTGGCCACGCTGATTTCGAGCTCTTGGCCTCATGTGATCCGCCTGCCTTGGTCTCCCAAAGTGCTGGGATTACAGGCACGAGCCACCACACCAAGTCTGATATGTATATTTTCAATTTTACTGAATGCTGCCATGTTGCTCTCCAAGGTTGCTCTAACAACTGGCATTCCTACTAGTAACATATTAACTTTCTCATTTTCCCCAAGTTCTGGCTAACACATGATATTTTCAAACTTCTAAATGTTTCCTGGTCTCATGGGTAAAAAATGGCATTTCATTGTTAGCTTCCCTCAGAAACTACTTTCAGCTTCTTTAAGGGAAGGCAATTATTTAGTCTTCCGTGGTTGAAGCAATAAGCCCTTCTATTTTCTCAACTTTATTATACTCATAAAAATAAGTTTAAAAACTTTCAGAGAATTTACTTCTAACTTCTTTTTTTTTTTTCTTTTAGAGACAAGGTCTTCCTATGTTGCCAAGTGGGCTTGAACTCTTGGGCGCAAGCGATTCTCCCGCCTCAGCATCCTAAGGAGTTGATACTACAGGCCTGTGTCACTGTGCTCAGCATTTCTACTTTCTTTTACAAGGAGAAATTATTAGGCCTAAGAAACACACCAAGATACAAACCAAGATAAAAGATGACTTCAAGTTTTCTAAAACTTACTTGATATCAGCACCTGCAATAAAGCAGCCTGGCTTTGATGAGATAAGGACGGCACTTCTGATTTGATCGCTAGCCCAGATTTCATTCATAACTTCTATGAACTCTGAATGCAGCTCTTTATTCAGTGTATTTACCTGCCAAAGAGAAATATATATAGCTAAGGGTTTAAATTTGAAGTATCGGATATACAGATCACCATCAAAAGCTATTTTGATTATAAGAAATGTATGTATCCAGCAGAAATATACTGTTAGAAGAGAATAAGAAATAACATCCTCCCAGCAAGTCAGCAGCTTTCTATTCAGGCAGCTTTGGCCCACTATAAGCACTCCTTCCTTTAAAAATAGGTCTCCTCAAGGGAGGAACTCAGGGTCATCCTCAGAGTTTAAATCATATGTAGGCTATAAACAAATAGGTCTACAAACATTTATTGGCATGGAAAAAAATCTGTATAATGTTAAGAAAAAAATGAAATAAAAATAAAATATATAGGCCAGGCATGGTGGCTCATCCCATTATAATCCCTGCACTTTGGGAGGCCAACGTGGGCGGATCACTTGAGCTCAGGAGTTCGAGACCAGCCTAGGCAACATAACGGAACCCTGTCTCTACAAAATACAAAATTAGCTGGGCCTGGTGGAACACGGCTATAGTTCCAGCTACTCAGGAGACTTAGGTGGGAGGATCACCTGAGCCTGAGAAGGCTGAGGCTGCTATGAGCTGTGATTGTGCCACTGCATTCCAGCCTAGGTAACATAATGAAACCCTATGTTCCAAAAACAAACAAACAAAAAAACCATACAGTATGATCTTAGCTTTGCAAATATTATTCGTTGACACTGAATTAAATGTGGTTATCCCATGGAAGATACCAAGAAAAACAATGTGATTATCTTTGGGTTTGAATTATGAATGATTACTATTTTCTTCTTTATTTATTTTTTTGAGACAGAGTTTCACTCTTGTTGCCCAGGCTGGAGTGCAATGGCACAATCTCGGCTCATTGCAACCTCCACCTCCCGGGTTCAAGCAATTGTCTTGCCTCAGCCTGCCAACAAGCTGGGATTACAGGCATGTGCCACCATGCCTGGCTAATTCTGTATTTTTAGTAGAGACAGGGTTTCTCCATGTTGGCAGGCTGGTCTCGAACTCCTGACCTCAGGTGATCTGCCCACCTCGGCCTCCCAAAGTGCTGGGATTACAGGTGTGAGCCACCGCACCTGGCCAGTTTTTGTTGTTGTTGTTGTTTTTTTTTTTTTTTTTTAAGAAAGACAGGGTCTTGCTCTCTCCCAGGCTAGAGTGCAGTAGTGCAATATCTGACTGCAACCTTGAACTCCTAGGTTCAAGCGATCTTTCCTCCTCAGCCTCCAGAGTAGCTAGCACTACAGGTGAACATCACCATACCCAACTATTTTTTATTTTTTATAGAGACAGGTCTTGCTATGTTGCACAGAGTAGTCTCAAACTCCTGGGCTAAAGCGATCCTCCTGCCTCGGCCATCCAGTGTTGGGATTATAAGTATGAGCCACAGTGTCCAGCCTGGCTACAAGATTGATTTTTAAAGAATTCTTTACACCAAATTTAGATGGGAGAAAAACATGGACTCACACAATAAAGCTCTTCTTGGCAAAATAATGCATTAATGTTATATACTTTGTTGAAGCTGCCAAAGACAAATGAAGTTTCAATTTGAGCAGAACTTGATTTCCAATATGCATATTATACTGAGTCATTCAGATCCCTCAGGAAACTTAAGAGACAAGTATCCACATTTCACCCAGCCAATTTACTATGAATAGTGACTTATGTCAGGCAGGTAATGAAGAAAATGGATTTAACAACCTCATATTTAAGATGGGTAGGCAAATTTTGAGGCTTCTTTTTTTTTTTGAGATGGAGTTTTCCTCTTGTTGCCCAGGCTGGAGTGCAATGGCGCGATCTCAGCTTACCACAACTCCGCCCCCTGGGTTCAAATGATTCTCCTGCCTCAGCCTCTAGAGTAGCTGGGATTACAGGCATGTGCCACCATGTCTGGCTAATTTTTTGTATTTTTAGTAGAGACGGGGTTTCTCCATGTTGGTCAGGCTGGTCTCGAACTCCCAACCTCAGGTTATCCACCTGCCTCAGCCTCCCAAAGTGCTGGGATTACAGGTGTGAGCCACTGCGCCCTGCCCTAAGTCTTATAAATAAAGCTTGCTAATCCTTGATGTTTATCTGGGCCCTGAGGTCAACAAGAGGAATTCTTACACAAGAACCTCTGATTAGAAAACTGGCTTCCTTGGGCAATCTGTCAAACTTCCATATAACTATCAAAACTGCAAATTTATATAAGATAACTGCCAAGTTGGTGAATTTGGGGAAATATCTTTCCCATTCAGGACTAGATTCATAATGTGGTTAGTAGAAATAAACTGCAAATTAAATGAGATACCTTTGAATTGGGAGAGTTAATTCGAATAACTGCCACATCCCCTTTGACTCCATAGTTGATATGGGTTCTGGCTAAAAAGAAAATAAAAGTTTATTTGTAAACATATTTATTGCAACATAAATCCAAAAAGCAACATAAGCAATACATATCAACAAGAAATTAAACTTACTCAGCAAAGCAGAAGACTCTGTAAAATTGCGACATATATAACCTATAAGAAAAAGATATTTCAAAATGAATTTGCAAAACAATTTCTGTAGTACTTTTTATATATAACAAAGCTGTAATTTACAATAACAACAACAAAAACCCCAAATCAGTACAATGTATTCTAAGCCATTACTGTGAATACTGCCAAATTTTTTCCATTTTCCATTTCAATTATTAGGTCAGATGATTATTCAGATACTAAAAGAGGAAGACTGCCCCTCCCCAAATCTACATCCCCAGAATCTGTGAATATGTTAGGTTACATGGCAAAGGGCAGGGTTAAGTTTGCTAATCAGTCGGCCTTAATAAAGAAAGTTTATTCAGGTGGGCCCAGTGTAATTACAAAAGGGAAGAAGGAGGCAAAGAGAACCAGAGAGGTAGCAATATGAGAATGACTTGGCCCCATGTGGAAGCAGGCAATGAGTCAAAGAATGCAGGCAGCTTCCAGAAGCTGGAAAACGTAAGGTAATGGATTTTCCCCTAAAGCATCCTGAATGAACATAGCCCTGCCATTACCTTTGATTTTACCCAAGTGAGACCCATTTCAGACTTCTGACCTTCATAACTGTAATATACTTTTATCGTTTTAGACACTATGTATTTCTTGCATTGGAACCAAATTAAAAAAAGAAAAAAGTCTCGACACTATGCGGTAATCTGTTACAGCAGCAATAGGAAACTAATACACTAAGCAATAAGTAACCTACAAAGCAACCCATAATGTCAGTTCCAAATGTATTCCAAATATATCCCCCAACTTTTCCAGGCATGTCCTCTTTCATTTTTTTGGAGAGATGGACTTTGCAGTGTTATCAAAAGTAAAATCCAGCAGCAACAGTAGCTACCATAAGTGAAATAGTTCATGTCATACTTTGCTATTGTAAGCGTTTCTAACTGAAAAGATCTACATTGAATGCCACAAGAATACTCTTACTCCTTGGATAATAAAGACCAGCTACTCTCCTCTCTCTTTCCTAATCACTTCACTAGTTTAGGTTCTCCAGCATGATGATGAGATGATGATGACGATGAGATGATGACAACGCTGAGATGATGATGACGATGAGATGATCTTTTGAGCACAAACCACCACGAGAGAAACTCCAGTGGAAGGTCTTTCAATCTGGACTCTAGACAGAAGGTAAGGAACACTGGAGAATTCTAGGCAAATATTCCAACTTTGTTTCAGGCACGACTCTACCTCTAGTCCACCATTAAAGGCTTACCTTGGCCCTGCTCTCATCCAAACATCTTGCTCTAGGTGACAATCAAGCTGTTATAGAGGCAGCCCAGGATCAACATCCCTTAATTACGACTTTCAGTCTTCAAAACACCCTGCTTTTTCTTCCCTTGTCTTTCAGTCATGGTTCACCTCAAACATTTCTCCTATGCACCTCTTTAACTCTTTACTCCTTCTCCCTGCCCACATCTTCCAAATTTTGCCCAGTTATCTTAGGAAAAAGGTTTCTCTTTCTTTGGTTCTAAAAACAAAAACAAACCATCCCTTAATTGATTAACAGCAGTACACATGGAAACACTTGCATTGAGGAAAAGGCATAAGTCTTACAATAACAGCAAATAAAGAACTGGTGCTTTAACAAAATCCAGAGGTTCCTTCATGCATCTCCTCTAATTACACTACCTTTTCCGAGGTATTAGTAATTTAATTCTTAATTATTTGTACTAAAGCCTTTTTGTTTGTAATTTTCATAGAAATATACAACATTTGGTCTACATTAGTGACTAGGCTTTGGAATCCGCAAATATAATTTAGGAGCGGGGGGAGTGCCTGCCTGATTTAGGAGTGCTATTAAAAAAAAAAAACGTTAAAATTCTTGGCCAGGCGCAGTAGCTCACGCCTGTAATCCCAGCACTTTTGGAGGCTGAGGTGGGTGGATCACCTGAAGTCAGAAGTTCAAGACCAACTGGAACATGGCAAAACCTCATCTCTATTGAAAATACAAAAATTAGCTGGGTGTGGTGGCGCACGCCTGTAATCCCAGCATCTCAGGAGGCTGAGGTGGGAGGACTGCTTGAACCAGGGAGGTTGCAATGAGCCGAGATCGCTCCACTGCACTCCAGCCTGGGAGAGAGAAAAAAAATGTTAAAATTCTTGGCCGAGCATGGTGGCTCATGCCTGTAATCCCAGTGCTTTGGGAGACTGAGGTGGTGGATTGCCTGAGGTCAGAAGTTCGAGGCCAGCCTGACCAACATGGTAAAACCCTGTCTCTACTAAAAATACAAAAATTAGCCAGGCATGCTGGCAGGCGCCTGTAATCCCAGCTACTGAGGAGGTTGAGGCAGGAGAATCACTTGAACCCAGGAGTTGGAGGTTGCAGTAAGTGGAGATCATGCCACTGCAGTCCAGCCTGGGTGACACAGTGAGACTTTGTTTAAAAAAAAAAAAAAAAAGTTGGCCGGGCCCGGTGGCTCACGCCTGTAATCCCAGCACTTTGGGAGGCTGAGATGGATGGATCATGAAACTCCATCTCTACTAAAAATACAAAAAATTAGCCAGGTATGGTGGTGGGCACCTGTGATCCCAGCTACTTGGGAGGCTAAGGCAGAGAATTGCCTGAACCCAGGAGGTGGAGGTTGCAGTGAGCTGAGATTTCACCACTACACTCCTGCCTGGTGACAGAGTGAGAACCCATCTCAAAAAAAAAAAAAAATATATATATATATATACACATATATCTCCAACTGGACTAGGATTCCCACAGCAGTATTGAGAAGTGAGTCTAGAAATATGCTGGCCATCAGAATCAACTGGGGAGGTTCAGTTGATTCCGGTGGGAAGGGAAGCAGGGGATAGGTAAGATACTCAAAATTCCTCGGTCCCAATCTAGGACCAATAGAATATCAGACTTTTAGGAAGTTGGGCTTCAGAATCTTTAAAAAGGTGGGCTGGGCACGGTGGCTCAAGCCTGTAATCCCAGCACTTTGGGAGGCCAAGGCGGGCAGATCACAAGGTCAGGAGATCGAGACCATCCTGGCCAACATGGTGAAACCCCGTGTCTACTAAAAATACAAAAAAATTAGCTGGGCATGGTGGTGTGTGACTGTAGTCCCAGCTACTCAGGAGGCTGAGGCAGGAAAATTGCTTGAACCCAGAAGGCAGAGGTTGCAATGAGCCGAGATTGTGCCACTGCACTCCAGCCTGGTGCCTGGCAACAGGCTGAGACTCTGTCTCAAAAAAAAAAAAAAAAAAAAAAGGTGACGCTGAAGTATACAGCAAACAAATGGGCACATAGGAAGTACTGACTGGAGAACCTAATGACGGTGGAGTGGAATAGGGGAGGACCATCAGTAGGTAGGCAAGGCTCTTGCGTCCTCCATGTTTTCTCTTTATCCCCCATTTCTTTTTGGGAAGGAAAGAAAAGGCACAAAAAATAGCAGCTTTATACTGGTTGGAAAGGCAAAATGACAGATTAAAAAAAGAAAAGAAAGAAAACTGTGATTAGTGCACAGTGGCTCACACCTGTAATCCCAGCACTTTGGGAGGCCGAGGCAGGCAGATCACCTGAGGTCAGGAGTTTGAAGACCGGCCTGGCCAACACGGTGAAACCTCACCTCTACTAAAAATACAAAAATTAGCTGGGTGTGGTGGCATGTGCCTGTAGTCCCAGCTACTCGGGAGGCTGAGGCAGGAAAATCACTTGAACCCAGGAGGTGGAGGTTGCAGTGAGCAAGGCTGGGCCATTGCACTCCAGCCTGGGCAACAGAGTGAGACTCCATCTCAACAAAAAAAACAAAAGAAGAAAAAGAAAACCATGGGTTAGCACCAGAAGCAGAATGGGGTGATTTCAGGTTATGCCTGCATTTCTTCTTTAAGCAATCCAAGCCAGCCCTCTTAGTGGCCATCTGGTTTATTTACTAGCTGTGTGACCCTGCTCAACCAACACGTTTATTTACTAGCTGTGTGATCGTGCTCAACCAACACGTTTATTTACTAGCTGTGTGACCGTGAGGCAAGTCTCTTACAAGTGAACTTCAGTGTTTGAAGATGGGAGAAGCCAGCCATCTCCTCAATCCCCAGTGCCTCTATTTCACTAATAGTATGTTTCCTTCTTTGCTTTTCCATCATTTGAAATCTGTGTCATCTGTATTTACTACTCTTCCTTCTTTATATTTGCACCATGACACCAATCTTTTCCACAAAACCTCATCTTTGGATTCTGTCTACAGTGATCTTTCCTTTCCCTGCCTACATTTGTATTTCATTACTTACTGTTTTGTCTTTTAACTGGTGCATCTGTAGCAGGTGTTTCGCCAACCACATTGTAATCTCTAACATATGCTGACATTCATTCAACAAAAAATATATATCATGACCTCCATGTGCCATTCATTGTTCTAGGCATCTGGAGTACAGCAAGGCACTTGGGGTGAACAAAAAAGACAAAAATCCCTGTCTTGGTGGAGCTTACATTCCAGGTCAGCAGGCAATATGATACCTGGGAAGAATCAGTTCCTACTCAGTGAAGATAAAAATGAAAAGCGAAAAAAGGCCTGGCATAAAAAAAGTTTTCCTGCAAAGTAGAAATTTGAGTGGGAAGGGAGGCAGGGGATAGATAATTCTAGCTAGAACAGGGATTAGAGTGGGAATGAACTGATTGGGAATGCAGGTTGGGAGGGAAAAACCAAGAAACACAAATATGTTGGAAAATAAGCACCTAAGCAAAAAAAGGAAACAGAGTGAGCATGAGTTGCAATGTTTCAAAATTTTTTTTTCCTTTGGACAAGGTGTCCCTATGTTGCCCAGGCTGGTCTTGAACTTCTAGGCTCAAGTAATCTTTTGGAATAGCTGGGATTACAGGCATGTGCCACCGTGCCCCACTGGGTTGCAGTTTTAAAGATCAACTATTTGAGATGACAAGTTAGTGGTCATTAGCCAACAGTTTCAACCATTTTAACTCCTATCCACTAACCTACCTATGCTCCCCACACTCATATACAAAACCTCTCCAAAATCAAGACAAAAAACAAACAGAAAATCAGTGCATACACAAACACACACAGAAAATAATTCCAAACCACAGTCAACTAAATCAAGTCAGAGTACAAGGTAGCTTTGCTTTTGGAGTCTGGCCTTATTCACTACCTAACCGCAGAGCTTCCCCTGTGGCAGCTGTGTGACCTTTAGCCTACATCTACTGTGCCAACAAAGTAGAGAGTAACCTTTGCCCTACTTTTTTTTTTTTTTTTTTTTTTTTTGGAGCTGGAGTTTAGCTCTTGTTACCCAGGCTGGAGTGCAATGGTGTGATCTTGGCTCACCACAACCTCCGCCTCCTGGGTTCAAGCAATTCTCCTGCCTCAGACTCTCAAGTAGCTGGGACTACAGGCGCATGCCACCACACCCAGCTAATTTTTGTATTTTTAGTAGAGACAGGGTTTCACCATGTTGACCAGGATGGTCTCAATCTCTTGACCTCGTGATCCACCCGCTTCGGCCTCCCAAAGTGCTGGGATTATAGGCGTCAGCCACTGCGCCCAGCCTTGTCCTACTTTTTAATTATCTTTGTAATGTAACTCAAGAATACCTACAAAACTTCCTAAGACTACAGTCAGCAGAGAGAGCTGGAACTATGCTAAAACAAAGTTCAAATTTGAAAACATTACTTTGATTGTAACAATCAACAGCTTTTCTCAAGATTCAATGCTGGGAGAAGGAATGGGATTAAGGAAGTGAGAATTAAATTTAAAAATACACCATCTATGGCTGGGCGAGGTGGATCACGCCTGCAATCCCAGCTCTTTGGGAGGCTGAGGCGGGTGGAACACCTGAGGAGTTTGAGACCAGCTTGGACAACATGGTGAAACCCCATCTCTACTAAAAATACAATAAATAAATAAATAAAAATAACTGAGCATGGTGGCAGGTGCCTGTAATCCCAGCTGCTCAGGAGGCTGAGACAGAAGAATCGCTTGAACCTGGGAGGCAGAGGTTGCAGTGAGCCAAGATTGCACCACTGTACTCTAGGCTGGGTGACACAGTGAGATTCCATCTCAAAAAAAACCACCATCTATTAAGATATTTGCCTCTAAATTTATCTCCTGTGAAACTATTTTACTACTTACATAATTAGGAATTTAGATTTAGGAGTGGGAATTAGACAACATATTTTGGTCAAGAAGTGATTTTCATTTGATATTCACATTCAGAATTATAGCACTTGTAGAGAAGGAATGCTTTAAAATTTCAAGAATTACAAGTCTCTCTCAAGAGATTTTTTTTTTTTTTTTTTTTTTTTGAGAGATAGGGTCTCACTCTGTCACCCAGGCATGATCTTGGCTCGCTGAACTCTCCCGGGTTCCAGTGATTCTCTCACTTCAGCTTCCCAAGTAGTTTGGATTACAGGCATGCGTCACCACACCCGGCTAATTTTTGTATTTTTTGGTAGAGATGGGGTTTCATTCACCATCTTGGCCCAGCTGGTCTCAAACTCCTGATCTCAATTGATCTGCACACCTCAGCCTCTGCGATTATAGGCACAAGCCACCGAGCCTGGCCCGGTTTCAAGAGAATTTTATCATCTACCAGCAAAAGTCATAATCTCATTAAATGTTTGGCAAAGCCTTGCACAGACTTTTAGGGTGAGGGATCTATTGAGTCTAAATGGTAATATAAGTGTGCAAGTCATTTTAAATTCATTTTCCAGACTTTTTTCAAAATTTATAAATTGCTATTAAGGGACCAGTAATGAGTGACACTTTCTTTCTTACTGGTGAAAACACAATGCAAAATATATATTTATGTGTCTATATATTTCTATACAGAAAACAGAAAAATTAGGTTAGTAGCTTTTTATTACACATATAAAATATAAATTTACTTTTAAAATTCTCAGGTATATACAATTGAATTTCTTCCAGGCTGGAGTTAATAATATTTACTGAGTGCTTACTCCACGAAAAACTGCTTTATATCTAAAATAACTCCTTCCATCTCACAAGGTGGTGGTTATTTTTCCCCATTTTACAAAAGAGAAAACAAACACGGAAATTAATTACCCAAGGTCACCAGAGGGTAAAAGGCAGAGCCAGGTCCAAACCCAGAAGTCAGACTTCAAACAACGTTTTTAATTGCTCTGCCATGCTACTTCTCATGCAAAGGATCGTCTCAATCATTCATTTTGCAGATGAGGAAAATAAAGCCCATTTAGTTTAAGGCATTTGTCCAAAGTCACACAGCTAGTTAATGACTAGAAACCACATGCCCTGGTTACCACTTCCGAGTGACACCAGCTGCCAATCCATAAGAAATGCTTTCAAACCAATGCTGGGGTAAGATAAAAATTATACATGTGACTTTTCAAAAGTGTTGTGAAAATAGGGGAAAAAAACACCAAACCTGTAAGGAAACATAACCCAAGGCTAACAGTAGGTAAGCATATGAGTAGTAAGACACGGGTGATTCGTTTTTTTTTAAATCCCTTTCGTCAATCCTGACAGCATTTCAATGTTCTAAAATGTGCTTATGTTATAAGTGGCAAATACATGCGACAGTTTTGTGGAGACTAAAAACAGCAGTTGAAAAAAGACAGCAGAAAAATATTCAATCATTCAATTAATGCCCTTGCAGTAAAGGGATTTCAGCTACGTGTCTAAAAAAAGCATACTACTCCAGCGGTTTCGGAGGAGGAGAGAGAGGTAATTCATATTACAAATTAAAAGTTAAAATTCCTAATTAAGTAACTTATTAAGCACAAAAACGTTGTTCACAGTTGACTTTATAGATTTGGGATGGAAGGAAAATGCCAGGTTTCTTGTAACCACCCACTTTAACCCTTTCACTGCCAGTTTGAAAAGGAAAAGCACTAGCTAATACAGGCTGTCTGGGAATCATCAGAAACAAGATTATAAATCGCTCTCAAAACGATCTAACATTTTATTCCTTAAGATAGACGTATTAGTGTATTTTTAAAGTGTGTCTTCCAGTGAGTTGCAGAACCTCCCATTGAAATTCAAAAATACTATATGTTCACACTGGGATTACTGAAACTGCAAGAGTTGAGCTCCCTACTTGAATGTGGTAGTAAGCACAAAAATGGTTTTGAGGGAACCAAGCCAGGGAGGGGGAGTGATCTGCAAGGCTGATTAATTCCACCCAAGAAGCTTTTAAGATAGCTCTTGTTGCGGGTAAGGTGCTGTGGAGCCACAAAGATGCGACAGAATGGATCCCGATTCTCCTGGATCTTCGGATCAAGAAAACAAGAGGGGCGTGAACCCAGAAGTGCGACGCAGGAGACCCGCGGAAAGGTGACAGACCGAGTGGCACTAGACTCAGAAAGTTTGGGAGTTAGGGAGTCTGAAATCGCCGCAGGAGTAGTGAGAGAGGAAGTCACAGTCCCTCCACAAGGACACAGGAAACGGGGATCCAGGGCAGTATTCCCCCCTGAGGGCTGGGTCCCCGGGCGGGGGCCGGCGGCAGCGAAAGGGAGACGCGGCTCCGGGGCCACCCCAGTCCCCGCAAGAGTTCTGCCCGGAGGTCTGGGATGCCCTAGGCCAGGCCTCACCTCGGGAGCGGAGGATCCTGAAGGCAGAGAAGCGGCCGAGGATGCCAATCGCCCGGCAGGCCACCATGTTGAGCTGAAGAGGACAGCAACTGAGAGCGCTTCAGCGTGTGCCGCGGGGCGGGGGACTTTTCCTGGGGTAGCCGGGGCGTCCAGGCGTCCACCGTGCTGCCTGACTAAAACCCAGACGCCGAGTGATCGCTGGCCCCTTAGCCCTGCCCTCGCTTCTGGCTAACGGGATGGAAAGGTCGCTTTCTCCGGGGGAGGACGGGGCCCTAGAGAGGAGGGGGCAGAGTGTCAGGTTTTCCAGTCAGGCGGCCGGAAGGCAGCCCGCGAGGCCAGCAGTACCCGCTGGCTGGATGAGGGGTCCTTTCTGGGCAGGACCCGCCCTTTGGTCCCTCAGAGCCTGGGCACTTGGATCTGAACCTTGCGCAGGGTAGGAGTTCGCGCGGACGTCAGGTAAGGTGAGATGGCAAGCGCTCAGCCCTCTCGCCATAGGCGAGATTCCACTTCCTTCCCCGCAAGTGTCGCGGGTGCCCCCAGCTGCCTCTCCTCCCTGGGAGAGTCGGAGTTGAGGGAGCGGAAGGAAGCTCCTCGGACAAGGTCGGCAGTGCCAGCTGCAGTTAGGACAGTGACTCAGACTAGCGTTGCAGCTTGAGAGAGTGGTGTCACCTGCGTCCTAATTTATCATCGCAAGTTAACGAAGTCTGCGTGTGTTTGGGTGTGTGTCGGCCTTAATGTAATCCTGGTCTTTGTTAGAGTGTGTGTTTCACCTGCTTCGCCTGTAGCCAAGTTGGCGGCTCTAGAGATGTGGACGGCGCTACGGGTTTGCCCTATTTCTGCTATAAAGAATGAGACTAGGTTAGGTGACCTTTCGGGGCTTGAGTGTGGAAGGAGCGGAAACAATCCTCTCCCCCTCGGTAATCCTGGTAATGCAGTGCCCTGCGGGATTTTCCGGTCTGTATGATTATCTGGTCGTTCACACGTTCACTTACTATAGCTGTGAAGAAACTGTACGAAGCCTAAGAATCAGAAGGAGTGATTTTACCCATGGCCACGTGGTAGAAATAAGACTGGAGCCTAAGTCTACTAACTCCTAGTGAAGAGTTCTTCGTTGCATGATAGCTGTTTTTGTGCTGGAAAGATGGGCTGGAGTCCTGAATAGAGTGATTAGTTTCAAAAGGAAGTCACATGGAGAGCTCTGGGCACCTTCATACGTTTTTGTTTAATCTTCACCTTCCCTACATTATTATCGTTTGCATTTTCTAGATGAAGTTTGGGAAGTTCAGATTGTATACATTTTCTGGTCTGTGACAGAGCTAGAATTCAGGCGTAAGTCTGAGTCTCACTACTCACCAGACGGACAGCTCTGCAAGACAGGAAACAAGGGGCAGGAAAATTAAGACTGGAATGGGGAGTATAGAAACAAGTAGAGAGGTTTCTGTTTAAAGATCAAGTTACATAGTGAGTGTTCATCATTGTGAGCACTTTAAGCAGAAACTGGATGATCTGACCACTTCAGAATAAATTGCAAAACGGATTCTTGATAATCTTATAAAGTTTTTACAGTTCAAACCTGCCTCTTGCCCATGTAATGCTTTCTTCTTTAACACCTAACTGCATGTTAACACTTACTATTTAGGTCGGAAGTGGTAATTTTTTTGTTGTTAAAGGTCCAGACAGTAAATAGTTCTGTTATATATTGTTTCTTTTGCTTTGTTTATACCTTTTTTTTTTTTTTTTTTTGAGACGGAGTTTCACTTTTGTTGCCCAGGCTGGAGTGCAATGACGCGATCTTGGCCCACTGCAACCTCTGCCTCCCGGGTTCAAGCGAATCTCCTGCCTCAGCTTCCCGAGTAGCTGGGATTACAAGCACGCGCCACCACACCGGGCTAATTGTTTGTGTTTTTAGTAGAGACATGTTTCACCATGTTGGTCAGACTGGTCTCAAACTCCTGACCTCAGGTGATCCAGCCACCTTGGCCTCCCAAAGTGCTGGGATTACACACGTGAGCCACCATACCTGGCCTTACAACTCTAAAAATGTGAAAAACAAAAAACAAAACAAAACAAAAAAAAGTGAAAAAAATATTTTTAGCTAGAGGCCTATGTGTTGTAGCTTGCCTATCTCTGATTTAGATCACTCGTTTGGCTCCAATTCTTTTTTTTTTCCCTCCCTGTGCTCTCTCCACAAAACTAAATTCCATCAGGCCAAAAATGTTATGTTGCTTTGATCCCTAAACACTTTAGAGGAAAACAGTATGTTGGTATCATCACCCCATTAGTAATAGCAAACACAGGTATACCCCTAACTGTATAGGGCACTGATTTAAGTGTTGTATGCACGTGTGTGCGCATGTGCGTGTGCCTGTATGTGTGTGTGTGTCCTATGTGGTTAAGTAAGTGGCTTAAAGTCATACAGCTTGGTGAATCAGGATTTAGACTTACTCTGGCTTTAGTCGGTTCTCTTAACCGCTACAGTGTGTCTTAAAGATGTAATAATGAGCTCTTAGAGCCAACCCATCTTGCTTTTGCTTTCATTACTTGCCTAGAACGTTCTTCCTTTCCCTTGCTCCCAGGTACCTGCAGCTTGATGTATCTTTCCATAGTTCCACACCCTACTGAGGCATACCACGTGGGACCCTCCCCCCCCCACTCTGGAGTTTCCATGCTTTGAATATTCTTGTCAAAATTTCTATTTTCTGAAGCTTAGCAAATGAAAGAAAGGTCAACTCTGCCATAGGATAATTTGTTTAGTCTCGCTTACCTTTGAAATCTCTATTGTCTTATTAATCATTGAAAGGATACATATTCTGTGTAATTTTTTTATTCAGAAACTACAGAAAAGCCTAAAGAAAATAAAGACATCTATAATTCTACCACCCAGAGATAACTACTTTTAACATTTTGATGTATATTTTTCTGGACATTTTTATGCAATTGTATAATTGTATATGTTTATATAAGATATTGATGTACAGTCAGCCCTTGGTATCTGTGAGTTCTACATCCTCAGATTCAACGAACATCCAAGTGAAAATGTAGGCCTACAATGGTTTTGTGTGTCCTGAACGTGTAGACTTTTTTCTTATTAATCCCTAAACGATACACCTTAACAACTACTTACACAGATTTATATTGCATTAGGTACTAAAAGTAGTCTAGAGATGATTTAAAGTATGCATGAGGATGTGCATAGTTCATGGAAATAAATACTATACCATTTTATATAAGAGACTTGAGCACTCTTGAGGTTTGGTATCTGAGGGCGGTTCTGGAACCAATCCCCTGTGGATACTGAGGGACAAATATATATATAGATTTTAAATAAAAGTGGAATTATGGGCCGGGTGCGGTGGCTCAAGCCTGTAATCCCAGCACTTTGGGAGGCCGAGGCGGGTGGATCACGAGGTCAAGAGATCGAGACCATCCTGGTCAACATGGTGAAACCCCGTCTCTACTAAAAATACAAAAAATTAGCTGGGCATGGTTGTGCGTGCCTGTAGTCCCAGCTGCTCAGGAGGCTGAGGCAGGAGAATTGCCTGAACCCAGGAGGCGGAGGTTGCGGTGAGCCGAGATCGCGCCATTGCACTCCAGCCTGGGTAACATGAGTGAAACTCCGTCTCAAAAAAAAAAAAAAAAAAAAAAAAGGTGGAATTATGCATAAGTAAAATGCTTATTTTTTTTAAATTAAAGAGAACAGAAGAATATTAAAGGCCTGTCTTTATCCCTTCCATATCTAGACTCATAGCTTTATGGACTTTCTTTTCTCTTTCTCTCTTTCTGTCACAAAATGGGTGTTATAGCAGGATTTAGTTACCCATTTCACTATTTTCCAATTATTCTGATCTATTATTCTAATATACATTGTTCTGTAGCTTGCATTTAATATATAGTATGGACATTTTTTCCATGTCAGTCTATATACATGTATATAATTTTGTTTCATTTTCTTTTCCACACTGCCAAACAGTATTCCATGGTGTGTTTATATTATAATTTAACTGTTTCCTATTGATTTGTATTAGATTAGTTCCAGTTTTCCACAAATATAAACAATGCTACAATGAACACCTTATTTCTTTTTTTTCCCCGAGATGGAGTCTTGCTGTGTCTCCAGGCTGGAATTCAGTACGTGAGCCTGTGGATTACAGGCGTGAGCCACCACACCTGGCCCACCTTGAGTATTTCTATAGGCTAGAGACCTGTATATGCTATACATACATTTTGAGTATTTCTGTAGGTTAGAGATCAATAGAAGGCATTATTGACTCAAAAATTCACATTTTAAATTCTGATTGATAACTACAAAACTGTCATCCCAAAAGGCCTTAGTATTTTACATGGCTTCTAGTGTATGGATCTGCTTATTTAGTTAGATGCCTTCTTACTAGAATTATATGTTCACCATATTTTAAATGTTTGCTGATCTGAAAACCACAAAATGATACCTTGCTTTAGTTTAAAAACACACACACACACACACATTTTGTGAGGTTGAACATTTTAAATTTTATTTGTCATTTTCATTTCTTCTGTGTATTGCTTGTTTTCTCATTATTGCTTTTGGTCATGAATCAGGAAGGAGTCTTTCAGTTGCAAATACCAGAAGATTCACATCAAATTGGCTTATTATTGGGCTGGGCACAGCAGCTCACACCTGTAATCCTAGAACTTTGGGAGGTGGAGGCAGGTGGATTGCCTGAGCTCAGGAGTTTGAGACCAGCCTGGCCAGCATGGTGAAACCCTGTCGCTACTAAAAATACAAAAATCAGCCTGGTGTGGTGGCACGCACCTGTAGTCCCAGCTACTCAAGAGGCTGAGGCAGGAGAATCGCTGAAACCTGGGAGGTGGAGATTGCAGTGAGCTGAGATCACACCACTGCATTCCAGCCTGGGCAACAGAGTGAGACTCTGTCTCAAATAAATAAGTAAATAAATAAATAAATAAATAAAGTGGAGGTTGCACTAAACCAAGATTGCACCACTGCACTTCAGCCTGGGCAACAGAGCGAGACTGATCTTCAATCAATCAATCAATCAATAGGATTTACTGGCTCACAAAACTGAAAAGCACAGTGGGAGGGTAGGTTTCAGATGAGATTCCGCCAGGACTCTGGTTTCTTTTTCTGAAATTCTCAGCTCTGTACTCTCCTCTCTTAGCCAAGCTTTGTTAGGCAAATTGCTGTAGTCATGCCAGGCCTCAGAAGGAAAGATTTGTGTTCCACAGTAACAGGCAAAAGACTTGAGTGTTAAACTGAGGAAACCATCCACAAATGAATACCAGTGGTCAAGGCAATACCATGCATGGTTGTTTTAGGTCTTGGTACCTGAATCTTGGCAGAGAGAATGAGATTGTTCTGATTGGTTTAAACCCTGGAGTTGGGCTGGATTCAATCCCATGTAAACCACATACAGCAGCTACATATGGGTGGAATGGATATTGGAGTGAAAACCATGGATTCCATTGTAGATTGTTTCTGTTTTTCTTGTAATTTGTACAAATTCTTTATGGATTGTGGATATCAACTCTTTTCTGTTTCACATGTTACAAATATTTTATCTGAATCTATTTGCCTTTTAACTTTATTTTGGTATATTTTACTATGTGTATATTTTGAATGTCTGTATGATCAGATCTATTAATTACTATTTTCTGTTGTACTTCTGGGTTTTGTGCCATATGTTGAACTCTCTTCTCCATCTAAGTGATAAAAAATATTCCCTGAGGCAGGATATGGTAGCTCCTGCCTGTAATCCCAGCATGCTGGGAGGCAGAGGTGGGAGGATTACTTGAGGCTGGGAGTTTGAGACCAGCCTGTCTCTTAAGTTTTTTTTTTTTTTTTTTTAAATTAGCCAGGCATGGTGGCATGTACCTGTAGTCCTAGCTACTTAGGAGGCTGAAGCAGGAGGATCCCTTGAGCCTAAGAGTTCCAGATTGCAGTGAGCTATTATCAGACTACTGCACTGCAGCCTGGGCCACAGAGCGAGACCCTGTTTCTGAAAAATACGTACATGTATGTGTTATGTGTGTATATATATATATATATATATATTCTCTGATGTTTTCCTCTAGTACTTTTATAGTTAGAATTTATATTTTTAAAATATATACATTTAAATATTTAATCTGTCTGGAATTTATTCAAACTTCTGCTGTGGGCTGTGGACCTAAAATTTTTTCCAAATGTTTAGCCATTTTCCCAGTGAATTCATGGAATAATTTCTTTCTCTCAGTTAACTTAAGTATTGTATTTATTATACACTAAATTCTTTTTTTTTTTCTTTTTTCTTTTTTTTTTTTGTGAGATAGGAGTCTCACTCTGTCACCCAGGCTGGAGTGCAGTGGCGTGATCTCTGCTCACTGCAACCTCTGCCTTCCAGGTTCAAGCAGTTCTCTGCCTCAGCCTCCCAAGTAACTGGGATTACAGGCGTTCACCACCATTCTCGGCTAAGTTTTTTTTTTGTATTTTTAGTAGAGACAGAGTTTTACCATCTTGGCCAGGTTGGTTTTGAACTCCTGACCTCGTGATCCACCCATCTTGGCCTCCCAAAGTGCTGGAATTACAGACATGAGCCACGCGCCCAGCCTTATACACTAAATTCTTATATACATGGGTCTGCTTCTGGACTACTACGTCCTGGTCAGTTGACCAGTGTCATTTATTCCTGTGCTGGAACTGCTCTGTTTTAATTATTAGTGGTTTATAGAAAGTGTTTTGTTTGTTTGCCTGTTTTTCTTTTGAGACAGGGTCTTACTCTGTAACCCAGGCTTCACTACAGTGGCGTGATCACAGCTCACTGCAGCCTCAAACTTCTGGCTCGGGGGTGCTCCTCCCACCTCAGCCTTCTCAGTAGCTGAGACTACAGGCGCGTGCCACCATGCCCAGTTAATTTTTTGTACTTTTGGAGAGACAGGGTCTCACTGTGTTGCCTAGGCTGATATCGAACTCCTGGGCTCAAGTGATCCTTCCACCTCAGCCTCCCAAAATGCTGGGATTACAGGTAAGCCACTGTGCCTGCCCTATAAAGTTTTGATATCTATTAGAACGAGGTCCCCCCTTTTGTTTTTCAACATTTTCTTGACTATTTTCATGAATTTTATTTCAAGATGAACTTTACGTAAGGGAAATTGTATCCCAGACCCTTGTGGTATTGTAAGTAGCTTTGAGTGATGCCTCTCTTGTGGGCCTCTTGTGTTTCTCTGGCTAGAGTCCTTTGAATATCCCTAGGCTGGTGATCCTAAAGCTTGGGTTTCTCCATCTCTTTCCAATCCACATGTTTGGAACATGTGATTTGGTTTTTTTAGTTTTGGAAGCTGTAGGGCATCCTCCTTTGAGTCTCTAAAGACCCAAGAGAAGTTAAACCTTAAAGCTTTTGTATTAATCTATTTATATGTAGCCAATTACTGCCAAATTTAGCAGTTTAAAAGAGTACATGTTATCCATCTCATAGTTTCTGAGGGTCAGGAATCAAGGGCACCTTAGCTGGGTTGTTCTGATTTAGAGTTTCCCATAGCAGTTAGAATGTTGGCCAGGGCTGGCGTCAGCTGAAAGCTTGCCTGCGCTAGGGGCTCTGCTTCCAAGCTCACTCACGTGACTGTTGGCAAGAGGCGTCAGCTCCTCACCACGGGAGCCTCTTCATAAGGCTACTCGTGACATACCAGCTGGCTCCCTCTATAATGAGCTGAGAGAGAGATCACAACAGGTGCTGCAATATCTCGTATAGCCTATCAGAAGTGGCATACCATTACTTGTGACATACTCTTTGGTTTATACATTCTGTGATATGGAGAGGGAGGCAGCTAGACAAGGGTGTGAATACCAAGAGGTAGAGATTATTGGGGCGGGGAGGGCAACTTGGAGGCTGGGTACCAAAGCCTTTGTTGGTAAATCTTATGGGTTTTTTTTTTCTTTTTTTTAAGTTAAAACATGCTTCAAAATACTTGTAAGAAATTACAAAAGATGTGTGATGACTAGTCTTCCACCCCTGTCCCCTAGTTACCCAGTTCCCTTTCTTCCAGCCAACAATTATTTTTAACATCTTTTTTATACTTCCAGGGGGATTTTATACTGATACAAGGAAATGTACATAATATTTTTCCTCTTTTAACATGAAAGCATGCTATATGACTATTTTGCATCTTGCTTTCTTCACTTAATAATATAGCTTAAAAATGGTTCTGTATTGGTACATAATTGTTTCCTTACCTTTTACAGCTGCATAGTATTTCACAGGGGTGTGGTAGCATGGTTTAGTACCCATTTCCCTATTTTTTGGTTATTCTAATCTTTGACTATTACAGTGACAGTATAGATAATGTCCTGTGTGTGAGTAATGTCCATGAAGCCAATTCATGGAAGCGGAATTGCTGGTTCAGACATTAAGTGCAGTTATAGTTTTCTTTTTTTTTTGTTTTTTTTTTTTGAGACGGAGTTTTGCTCTTGTTACCCAGGCTGGAGTGCAATGGCGCGATCTCGGCTCACCGCAACCTCCGCCTCCTGGGTTCAGGCAATTCTCCTGCCTCAGCCTCCTGAGTAGCTGGGATTACAGGCACGCACCACCATGCCCAGCTAATTTTTCGTAGTTTTAGTAGAGACGGGGTTTCACCATGTTGACCAGGACAGTCTCGATCTCTTGACCTCGTGATCCACCCGCCTCGGCCTCCCAAAGTGCTGGGATTACAGGCTTGAGCCACCGCGCCCGGCGCAGTTATAGTTTTCATGGATAATTACCAAATTGCACTCCCCATGGATTGCACCAGTTCTCCTGGCAACAGTATATGAGAGTATCTGTTTGCACATACTCTTACCTACACAGAGTATATATCAGACCTTTGAGTCTTTGCTCCTTTGACAGATAATTACACGTGTGTGGTTTTAATTTGAATTCCTCTTATGAGTGAAACTGAACATCTTTTCATGTATTTAAGAGACGTTTGTATTTCCTTTTCTGTGAATGGTCTGTTCATATTCTGTGCTTGCTTGTCTGCTGGTGTTTTCGTTAGTGATCTGCAGGAACTCATTATTAGAAATTTAGTCTTTTTTGGGGGGTGGGAGGATGCGGTTAATATATTTTATTTTTAACATATACAGTTATTATATGTGTTTCACTTTTTTAATTATTTTGGAACAATACGGTATTAAACTTTGAAAGAAGTTGCATGTGCTGTACTACAAAACTTTTTTTAGTAGCATTTGAGAGTAAGCTGCTGGCTTACTTCACCATCCCTATTTAGTGTGTATTCCCTTCAAATACAAACATTCCACAAAGCTTTCTACATAATCATAGTACAACCTTCAGAACTGTGAAACTAACACTAATGATTTTATGATTATGCCTAGCAGTCTCTCTGCTTCTTTGGCCCCAAAGGAGAGGAGCACAGACTCTGGAGGTAGACTCCCTGGGTTCAAATTCCAGCTCTGGGCCGGGCGCGGTGGCTCATGCCAATAATCCCAGCACTTTGGGAGGCCAAGACCAGTGGACCACCTGAGGTCAGGAATCTGAGACCAGCCTGGCCAACATGGTGATACCCTGTCTCTACTGAAAATACAAAAAATTAGGCGAGCGTGGTGGCACACGCCTGTAATCCCAGCTACTTGGGAGGCTGAGGCAGGAGAATTGATTTAACCTGAGGGGTGGAAGTTGCAGTAAGCTGAGATTGCACCACTGCACTCCAGCCTGGGCAACAAAAAAAAAGAAAGGAAAGGAAAATTCCAGCTCTGCCACTCACACTCACTGGTTGTAGGACTTTGGGCAAGTCACTCAATCCTACTATTCCTCAATTTCCTTAGCTCTCACAAAGGCATGATTGGATAATAATCATGCCTACTTTACAGGTCATTGTGAAGATTAGATGGTTAATGCTTAGAATTGTGGTTGGTACAATATGAAAGCCATGTCAGTGTGTTGCTATTATAATATTATTGGATGAAGAATAGTTGATACTAGATTAAGTTTAAATGTTTTCTAGCAGCCATGAATGAGGTTATCAGAGTTCATAGATGACAATGTAAGCTACGAATTATTCAGCCAACCCAGGATATATTTTTGTTCTTCTCTTTTTAGATTCCAGAATGACTGCCATCTTGACTTACGCTTTTAAAAATCTTCCTACTACATCAAAATGGGCCCTCAAATTTTGTAAGTTTATTATTACTTTTTTTATTTTTAGAGATTGGATTTGGATTTATAAGCATCTCGCACAGATACTGAATGGTATTGCTTTTTGTAAACAGTTTATTTTGTCTTCCAGCCATAAGACCTCTGAGCTGTTCCTCCCAGCTGCGAGCTGCCCCAGGTACAGTAATTTGTAAAATAAACATTTCTGATTTATGTTTAGATTCCAGATTCTGTAGTTCGTAAACTCTGAATAAAAACCAAAACTAATTTCCTGATTCTCCCCTTTTTATGATCAACATGAACATCTCTGTTGCCTTCAAATTAAAAAATTATAGGACCAGTCAGTAATGATACTACATTATTTAAGATTAGGCTTGAGGATGTTGACAGGCGGCTGCTTTCTGGGATTTGAATCTGCTGGAGTCATGGAGGTTTCATAAAGCTCATTGGTCAGTTTCTTTACCCTCTTGCTATCCGTCCTGGAGATGAATGGCATACAAATGCTCTTGAGAGCTGTTATGGAACCAAAAGTTAACTTTTTAAAATTTTAACTTTTAAAAAAATTTGCAATTAGAGAAATGCTTCTCTATTGATGAATATCTTCCTATCTGATAACTCATGCCTTTTGGGAAAAAAAAGAAAAAAAAACAAGAATATCTTCCTATCCCAGGTGCAAGAGTGCCCATTCCTGAAATAAAGGTGATTAGGGAACTAGTTAATAACAGATAGTTGTTTAGTTAATATGAAATGAAAGAGTAAGGAAATGTGTTGATTTTACATCATCATTTTTACCCTCAGTAAACCCAATGAGTTAGGCTTCTTTACTATAGATTTTTACAGAATCTGCTGTATGTTTGTATCTTCGCTGGCTGATGGTAAAAACACCCTGACAAATTCTTAACATTTTTCTCCTTGCTCAGATTCTGTATTGACCCATTCCTTTGATTTTGGTTTTATTTTTATATTTCTACTTGTATAATAACTTAATAGAAAAAATACCTTCCAGGCCAGGCTCCGGGGCTCACACCTATAATCCCAGCACTTTGGAAGGCCGAGGCGGGTAGATCACCTGAGGTCAGGAGTTTGAGACCAGCTTGGTCAATATGGTGAAACCTCTTCTCTACTAAAAATACAAAAATTAGCTGGGTGTGTTGGTGGGTACCTGTAGTTCCAGCTACTTGGGAGGCTGAGGCACAAAAACTTTGAACCCAGGGGGTGGAGGTTGCAGTGAGTTGGGATCACGCCACTGCACTCCAACCTGGGTGACAGTGAGACTTTGGCTCACAAAAAAAAAAAAAAAAAAAGAAAGAAAAAAAATACCTTCCAGGATTCCGAAGACCTGTACTGTCTTCCAGCTCTACCTCTTTCTGGATAGTGTGACCTTGAACTGGTCACTTTATTTCCCTGTGCTTTAGTTTCTTCATCTAAAAAAGAAATATAAGTCTAGCCTTGTCAGCCTCATATAGTTATGAAGATATCTCAAAGCATTTTAAAAACTATGAATTCAATATAAGTGCAAGAATGGTATTTTTCTATTGTTGCCTAATCCCAACTAGACCATGTTATATTCATGTTGTCATATAACAAATACATTTCCTGTGGCCTTTACATTCTAACTAGGATATCGATTTGTATTTATATTAGCCCCATAAGAAATAATTCCTGTCTTGTTTTGCCTTTTCCCTAATTCTAATGTTCACCCAGGTCTTTGCAAAGTCACGCAAATAGACCTGATCCTTGCCAAGTGGGAGAAGGTCATTCTGAACACCAGCAGAGGAAACCATATATCTGGTGTTTAGACTATTCGTCATACTGCTCTGTAACTGGTTTTTTGTTGTTGTTTGTTTTTTGGTTTGTTTTTGTTTTTGTTTTCTGAGACAGAGTCTCACTCTGTCGCCCAGGCTGGAGTGCAGTGGCACAATCTTGGCTCACTGCAACCTCCACCTCCCGGGTTCAAGCAGTTCTCCTGCCTCAGCTTCCCAAGTAGCTGGGTTTACAGGCGCCCACCACCACGTCCAGCTAATTTTTGTATTTTTAGTAGAGATGGGGTTTCACCATGTTGGCCAGGCTGGTCTCGAACTCCTCACCTCAGGTGATCTGCCCGCCTTAGCCTCCCAAAGTGCTGGGATTATAGGGATGAGCCATCGCGCCCGGCCTGTAACTGTTTTTGATGTTTCTGTCTCTGCAACTGTCTTGTAAGCCCTGTGAGTCATTAGCTTTGTGATATCCCTGGTGTCTAACACAGTGTCCTGCAAGTAATTTGTGTTAACACTGATGATAGTGGTGCAAGAAGGCACATGATTAAAACAATGTAAAGTGGCCAGCTGATTTGAGGAAGGAAGCAGGCACCTGCCTGTGCTGAGTAGGTTTAGGTGCAGTCTTGGCTCACTGCAACCTCCGCCTCCCGGTTCGAGTGATTCTTCCGCCTCAGCCCCCCGAGTAGCTGGGACTGCAAGCGCAAACCACCACACCTGGCTAATTTTTTTGCATTTTTAGTAGAGATGGGGTTTCACCATCTTGGTCAGGATGGTCTAGATCTCTTAACCTCATGATCCGCCTGCCTCGGGCCCCGAAGTGCTAGGATTACAGGCGTGAGCCACCACACCCCGCCCCAATTCAGATTCTTATGATTTGTTACTGCTGTGTGCCATAGCTCTGTAGATTATATAAAATGGAGCTGTATTGTTTTGCCCTTGAGGAAATTTTGATGTGCTTAGGAGCCAGTGTGCACATGAGGCAGAACGAGAGTCCTTAGGTGACTAATACATCATAACGAATATATATTTTTTTAATGTGGCTTGTAGAGTTAGTTTAATTACTTTATATTATACTAAATTATGTGGATCAGCCAATTTGTGACCTAGAGTTTGCCCAGAGGTTTATAGGCAGGAACCATTGGTAACTGTAGTTATCAGGGAACGCTTGACTAGGAGATGGAATGTGAACGAGGCCCAAGAGACAGGTGAGAATTAGATGGGTAAAAAAGGGTGCCAGGCAGATAGGAGATCTGTGAGTGAAGGCAAGGAGGCTGACCTGAGCAAGGCTGTAAGGGACTGGGGGCTGGCCCGTCTTGTTCTATTTTGAGAAGTAGTGGAAAATACTTTTGGATAGTTAAGGTGGAACCAAGTAAAGCAGGCTATTTGTTAGAAGAGTTAAGGATTTGAATTTTATCTGAAGGTATATAAAAGGAATATATGGTTAGTTTTTAAAAAGTGGAATGACATGATGGTGTATCATTGGACCTGTCACCTCCAAGGTCAGTCATGAGTAGTCTGCAAATCTTTAAATTTAGTGGCCTGTTTTCAGTCTACTGAAGTAAGGATTCTCCTGGAGGACTGATAGATTTTTCCACCTTGTTCTTGACACTCTCCGGCCTTTGATCTTGTACACTGTTCTCTCTTGATTCTTCTACTACCTCTCAAGTTGCTGTCTCACATCTTCCCTCAGCCTTCTCAGTGTAGGGACATCACAAAGCCAAGGGTCTTTTTGTTGTAGTGATGGACCCTCAAGTTAAGGATGAGAGGGTTTGTGTGTACTACACCTGGAAAGGTGTTAGGAACCAAGCAAGCAGCTCTAGGGACCAGCTTCTTTGTCTCTGTCATGCACCACATGTTATGTCCCTTTCCTGATTTTTCTGCTCCTTTTTGTCCTTATTCCTTCTTGCTGGCTCATTTGCTCACTTATTGTTTACAAACTCTGGCTTACGAATGACTTCAGTTTACTGTCACCCTGGTTCTTCCTCATGGCATCTTTTCAGCTTCAACTAATTGACATTTCTTTCAATGCTTCTTTGCATAGAGAATCTGACCAGCACAGTTGATCACTTGTAGGTAGATGACACTGGTTTCTGGTTGGCTCCTATATGGATGGAGCATTGGTGAGTTTGGTACCTACTCTGAATCAAATCAGCTTTTACATTGACTTAGGGATGTGCCTGTGGCCTTGCTTTTGGCAGGGACTATAAGCAGGGCAACTCCCTTTAGAGGGGGCTGTGGGATATCCAAAACCACACCACAACAAATACCCCTCCCCCACCCAAACAAACAAAAAAAGCATCTGTTATTGTTAAAGAAGAAAAAGGAAATTTAAAAATTAAAGAAGTAGAGGGGGCTGTGGGAGAACGGGCATTACAAAATACATCTCTGCTTTCCTTCTGTATTCTAAGCTTTAGTATCTTGTGACTTACTAATCTAGACTCACTTCCCTTCATAGGTTTTACTTTGCATCTTCTAGCTACTATGGAATTAACATATCCACCTGGATGTCTCTCTGTCACCTCAAAGTTAGCGAGTTTAAAAATGAGGTGGGCATGGTGGCTCACACCTGTAATCCCAGCACTTTGGAAAGCCAAGGCAGGCGGATCACTTGAGGGTCAGGAGTTCAAAACCAGCCTGGCAAACAAGGGGAAACCCATCTTTACTAAAAATACAAAAACTAGCCAAGTATGGGTGACAGGCGCCTGTAATCCTAGCTGCTCAGGAGTCTGAGGCAGGAGAATCACTTGAACCTGGGAAGTGGAGGTTGCAGTGAGCTGAGATCACACCACTGCACTACAGCCTGGGTGACAAAGTGAGACTTTGTCTCAAAAAAAAAAAAAAATGAAGTCAGGCCAGGCACGGTGGCTCACGTCTATGATCCCAGCACTTTGGGAGGCTGAGGCGGGTGGATCATGAGGTCAAGAGATCAAGACCATCCTGGTCAACATGGTGAAACCCTGTCTCTACTAAAAATACAAAAAAAAAAAATTATCTGGTCATGGTGGTGTGTGCCTGTAGTCCCTGCTACTCAGGAGGCTGAGGCAGGAGAATTGCTTGAACCCAGGAGGCGGAGGTTGCGGTGAGCCAAGATCATGCCATTGCACTCCAGTCTGGGTAACAAGAGTGAAACTCCATCTCAAAAAAAAAAAAAAAAAAAGTAGTCACCTTTTTTTTCTAAAACCAGTTCTCACTTTGTTTTGGGTAGCTAGGTTTTCTTAGACTCTCAGCTTCCTTTATAATCCTGATTTCCTCTTTCTTTTCTTTCTATCTGATTGGTTGCCAACATAACTTGTTTTCCCTTATAAACTCTCTTATATTGGTCCCTTCCTCTTCATTCACGTTGATACTACCTTTACTCTGGCCTTTTGCACCACATACTTGGGTTTGCCGGTCTCTTTGCTTACCTCCTTGTTGCCTTTATTTCCTTCACCAGCAGCACATCTCCATGAATGCTGCCAGAGTCATCTTTACGCCCTATTTCCTTATTTTATCATGACCATTAGCTCTATTATTTCTTTCAACTTGGTTGTAGATGTTTACTATAAATATTTGTCTGTGACGTTGACAGGTGTGGTAAGGTGGTTGTTGACATTGTATTCCCAGTAATTTAGGATTTTTTTCTAATGAAGGAATGATGATGAAGTAGGTAAATTCCAACATTAACAACAACAAGAAAATAATGAACTAGATTTTGATATATCATGGAAGGCTCTTCCAGCTATATTGTTAAGCCAAAAAAGCATACATAATGTAGAAGTATATGCATGTAAATGAACTAAAAGAAAAGATTTGAAAGTATATACACCAAATAGACTTTACCTCTCAGAAGAAAATAATATGCCAGGGGAAGACATAAAGAGGGAACTTTGGTTTTTACTCTCCAGTTTAGTGTTATTTACTTTTTTAAAAAACCACAGGCACATGTTTATATTTTATTCTTTAAGTAACCTAAAGGAAGTTTGCCTTTTTAAGATTAAAAAGTATTTAGGCATGTAGGTTTTTGCAGAATAGCAAGTCACCAACCAAGGGCCCTTTATTTCCACATAGAAAGGTAAGAACATCAAGCTATGTGAAGAATGAACAATATCAATTATTGCACCTTCTAATATTAAGGGTAGATTTGCATGTAAACTTGGTTACTTCTAATGAAATAGGTTGTCAAACACTTAATAAAAACAAACTATTTTGTTAATGGCATAAATACTGTCATCATTGGATATAAGTTTTGTTTATCTTAAATATTATTTAGAAACTTACAAATGCTAGTCAATTTCTTAGCCTTTAAAAAAAAATATATTAAAGTGGTTTAGTAAATGGCAAATGCAGGTTGGCATTAATAGTGTAATATTCTTAAAATGACTGTCTTAAAAAATGTAAAAGTCAGCCAGGTGTGGTGGCTCATGCCTGTAATCCCAGCACTTTGGGAGGCCAAGACGGGCAGATCACCTGAGGTGGGCAGATCACCCGAGGTCAGGAGTTTGAGACTAGCCTGGCAAACATGGTGAAACCCTGTCTCTATAAAAATTTGGCTAGCATGATGGCAGGTGCCTGTAATCCCAGCTATTTGGGAGGCTGAGGCAGGAGAATTGCTTGAACCCGGGAGGTGGAGGTTGCAGTGAGCCGAGATGGCACCATTGCACTCCAGCCTGGGCGACAACAAGACTCCATCTCAAAAAAAAAAAGTAAACATCATCAGACTTTATATATTTTAATTAGTAGTTTTTTCTTTTTAACTTTATCTTAAAGCCGTCCAGACCAAAACGAAGAAGACGTTAACCAAACCCAATATAAGGAATATTGTGGTGGTGGATGGTGTTCGCACTCCATTTTTGCTGTCAGGCACTTCGTAAGTATGACATGATTGTGTTATACTTTTCCTTCTTTTAAGACACTTTCAAAAGTGGTCTTTGTAAATGTAACCCAGTAGGTAATCATATTGTTAGTGGACTAATATTTGGATAGCAGTCCCATAAAATTAATATAGAATAGGTTAAGGCAGTGGTGAAATAATATGGCAATATTTGTTTTTCATCCTTCTCATGAATAAGCCTCGTATAGCTTTACTTGAAACAGCTCTATTTTGAAAGCCTAGAGGTCCGTATAGCTTTCTTCCAACAGAGCTATCCTTTGCTTTTCTGGAGACAAGTACATGGTCTCTGTGCCTCCTCAAAAGTTTGAGTGCTGAAGATGTGGCCTATGGGCATTCTGAAGGGCCTATTTATAATCCACTGGTTTGGCCTCCTGGAAATTATTAAAATTGGAGTTGATAGGGCTGATCCAAACCCCTGGATAGAACAACCACAAGTGTATGGGACCAGAATGATCCTAGACCAGCTCCAGAATTTCCTAGATCCAAACTGCTCTTCTTTTTGTCCTTTTATGCTTCTTTTCTGTCCCCAAGTGAGGGTTAGTCTATCCAAAAGCTGATAATGGACTTTGATAACAAGGTTTAAACTGTTCATTCTATTCTGTTTAGATTGTTTTATTGTTTATATTTTGAATAGGTAGTTGCCAGCTTTAAAAAATGCTGCAGAATGTTAGGCATCTGTTAAAAATAATGAGACCTATCTTTATGTACTAACATGGAAACCTAAGACCTTGAAGATATGTGCTATAATAGAAGATCATTTTCTAAGTGGAAAAAGTCTTTTTCTGTTTAATTTGCAGAAACATTGCTTTCAACTTGAGTGTTATTTGGAAGATCAGGTTCTTAGGGGTAGAGGCATTTGGGAAGCACTTCTGGGAATAGACTCTAGCAGTGGAATTCAGAAGTCTGTCAATCAGGTAGAGGAGTGTGACAGTATGAGAATAAAGATTGTAAAAGATAAGTTGGGTGGGTGTGGTGACTCAGGCCTGTAATTCCAACGCTTTGGGAGGCCAAGGTGGGCAGATCACCTGAGGTCAGGAGTTCAAGACCAGCCTGGACATCATGGTGAGACCCATCTCTACCAAAAATACAAAAATTAGCCAGGTATAGTGGCGTGCACCTGTAATCCCAGCTACTCAGTAGGCTGAGGCGGGGAGATCCCTTGAGCCTGGGAGGCAGATTGCATCACTATACTCCAGCCTGGGTGATGGAGTGAGACTTAAAAAAAAAAAAAAAAAAGAATTGTAATTGGTAAGTAATTTATGACGTAGGCATTTTCAGATTGATAGGACTTTTCTCCAGATCAGTCTGTTCTGAATTTGAGGAAACTGGATTTACCTATGAAAAATTTGGAAAACTACTCATGGTTCTTCTGTGATTCAGAGTGAAAATGAAAGTAAAAATATTTTGGAGAGATCCAAGATGGCTGATCACTAGCAGCTCAGGATTGCAGCTCCCACTGAAAGAGCAGAGAACGAGAGGACGCCACACTTTCAGATCAATTTTTGTTGCTCACGCACCAGGAGATTCCCAGTGGAGGAGCCCCACGTGTCACCAGCGCAACTGTTGAGGCCGGTGATGCAGTTTTGCTGCTGCCTGGTGTGGCAGTTTTTGGTGCAGAGTCAGAAAAGCACCATCAATCTTAAAGCCGCTGTTTTGGCCGGCACAGTGGGTTGCTCAGATTCTAGCGCTGGGAATCAACAAGTTGGACGTCCATTCAGAAACCCAACTATAAAAACGGTAATTATAAAGACCACAGATGGATAAATTTATAACGAAGGGAAGAAACCAGCCTAAAAAGGCTGAGAATACCCAAAATCAGAATGCCTCTCCCTCTACAGGGGATCACAGTTCCTCATCAGCAACAGAACAAGACCTGATGGAGAAAGACTGTGTTCCATTAGCAGAAGCTGGCTTTAAAAAGTGGATGATAAGAAACTTCTGGGAATTAAAGGAACTTGTTCTAACCCAATGCAAAGTAACTAAGAACTTTGAAAAAAAGTTTGACGAAATGTTAACAATAACACACAATTTAGAGAGGAATATAAGTGAATTAATGGAGCTGAAAAATACAACACGAGAACTTCGCGAACTATGCACAAGTTTTAATAGCCGAATTGATCAAGCAGAAGAAAAGATATCAGAGGTCGAAGACCAACTTCATGAAATAAAACAAAAAGACAAGATTAGAGAAAAAATGATAAAAAAAGAACGAGCAAAGTATCCAAGAAATATGGGACTATGTGAAAAGACCTAATCTACGTTTGATAGGTGTACCTGAATGTGATGAAGAGAATTAATCCAAGCTGGAAAATACGCTTCAGGATATTATTCAGGAAAACTTTCCCAACCTAGCAAGGCAGGACAATATTCAACTCCAGGAAATACAGAGAACACCACAAAAATATTCCTCAAGAAGACCAACCTCAAGGCACATAATCGCCAGATTCACTAGGGTTGAAATGAAAGAGAAAATACTGAGGGCAGCCAGAGAGAAAGGTCAGGTTACCCACAAAGGGAAGCCCATCAGACTCACAGCAGATCTCTCAGCAGAAACCCTACAAGACAGAAGAGAGTGGGGGCCAATATTCAACATCCTTAAAGAAAAGAACTTTCAACCCAGAATTTTACATCCAGCCAAACTAAGTTTCATAAGCGAAGGAAAAATAAAATCTTTTGTGAACAAGGAAGCACTCAGAGATTTCATCACCACCAGGCCTGCTTTACAAGAGCTTCTGAAAGAACCACTACAAATAGAAAGGAACAACCAGTATCAGCCTTTCTAAAAAATACCAAAAAATAAAGAACATCATCATAATTAAGAAATTGCATCAACTAATGGGCAAAACAGCCAGCTAACGTTAAATGACAGTATCAAACACACATATATAGACCCATTGGTATGCTACATCCAGATCCATCTCACATGCAAGGATATACAAAGACTCAAAACAAAGAGATGGAGAAAAATTTACCAACCAAATGGAGAGCTTAAATAAATAAATAGAAACCAGGAGTTGCAATTTTTGCTGATAAAATAGATTTCAAAGCAACAAAGATCAAAAGAAGCAGAGAAGGATATTACATAAAGATAAAAGGATCAACGTAACAAGAAGAGCTAAAGATCCTAAACATATATGCACCAATACAGAAATACCCAGATATGTAAGACTTATAAAGAGACTTGGACTCCCACACAATAATAGTGGGAGACTTCAACATCAATATTAGATAGATCAATGAGACAGAAAGTTAACATTGATATTTAGGACTTGAACTCAGATTTGGAACAAGTAGACTTAATTAACGTTCATAGAACTCTCCACTTTAAATACACAAAATATACACTCTTATCAGTACTACATCACACGTATTTACAGGTTTAAATGAAATATTGGTTGGCTGCTTGTTAATTATTTTCTTCCCTCATTTTTTTTAATGTCTCTATTATTAAACACAATTACAGGCATACCCAGTTTTAGACTGCATTCTAGCCCGGGCAATAAAGCAATACCCCTGTTCTCTCTCCCTCTTCCTCTTCCTCTTTCTTCCTTTCCTTTATTCTTTTTCTTTATCTTTTTCTTTCTTTCTCTCGTTCTTCCTCTAAAAAAAAAATAGCTAAAGCCTCAAATCAACAATCTAAGCTTTTGCTTTAATGAACTAGAAAAAAAGAGAGCACAATAAACCCAAATCAAACAGGAAAAAAAAAATTTATAGTTAACTTCATACTTAATAATGAAAAAGAAGATGCTTTATCATTAAGATCAGGAGCAGGCCAGTATAGCCCCTCTCACCACACTGTTTCAACATAACATTGGAAGTCCTAGCTAATGCAGTAAGACATGAAAAGGAAATAAAATGTATCACATTGGAAAGAAAGTCACAAAATTCTTTTTGTTTGCAGATGCCTTATTGGTTATATTAAAAATCTAAAACATTAACAAAAATACTTCAAAATCTAAGAAGTAATTACAGTAAGTTTTCAGTAAAAACCACAAAAAATTAATATACGGAAATCAATCGCTTTTATATACAGCAGCAATGAAGACTGCATTTAAAATTAAAATCACAAGACCTTTTATATCAGCACCCCCAAAAACATTCAGATATAAATATACCACGTATGTACAAGACCTATATAAGGAATACTATGGAACTCTGATAAAAAAAATCAAAAATTAAATAAGTTGATTCTATGTTCCATGGATTAAAAGAGTCAGTGTTCTTAAGATGTCAGTTCTTCTCAACTTGATTTATACATTTAATTTAATCCCAATCAAAATCTCAACAAGTTATTTGTGGATAGCAACGAACTTATCTAAAGTTTATACAGAAAGTCAAAATATCCAGAATAACTAATACAATATTAAATGAGAAGAACAAAGTTGGAGGACTGACACTATTCAACTTCAAAACTTACTACAGTAAACAAGGAAGTATGACACTGGTGAAGTAATGGAGAAACATTTGAACAATGGAATAAAATAGAAAGTCCAGAAATAGACCACCACCTATTTAGTCAACTGATCTTTGGGAAAGGAAAGGGGCAATAGTAGAAAAAATACCGTTTTTCAACAAATGGACATCCTCATGCACACACACACACACAAAAAGATTCTAGAAACAAACTTTACATCCTTCACAAAAATTCACTCAGGATGGTCTGTAGACCTAAATGTAAAAAAAAAAAAATATATATATATATATATATATATATATATATTTTCGAGTTCTCAAGTTTTAATTTTCAGGTACTTGAAGAATGAATCTTATTTAATCCAGTGATTAAATCTTTGACTTAAAAATAAGGAGAATTTATTTTTGATCTTTAAACAAACAAACAAATAAATAGAGTTCAAACCCAGATCTTGGTTTCTATTTTTTTTTTTTTCTTTTTTTGAAAAGAAGTTTCACTCTTGTGCAGGCTGGGAGTTCAGTGATGCGATCTTGGCTCACTGCAACCTCTGCTTCCTGGGCTCAAGTGATTCTCCTGTCTCAGCCTCCTGAGTAGCTGAAATTACAGGCATGTGCCACCATGCCTGGCTAATTTTTTGTACTTTTAGTAGAGACAGGGTTTCACCTTGTTGGTCAGGCTGATCTTGAACTCCTGACCTCAGGTGATCCACCTGCTTCAGCCTCCCAAAGTGCTGGGATTATAGGCGTTAGCTACCTCACCTGGCCTTTCTGAATAGCATTCTTCAATACAAAGAACCAGAGCTCCTTTGAAGAGTGATCAAGGCTGAGCCAGAGAAAAGACAGGATGAGCAGGGAGAACTTGGAGTGCCAGAAAGCAAGGAAGTACTTAAAAACCAGGGTGGGGGGTGGTCATGTCAAAAGGACACAGAACTGACCTGCAGGAGCTACCAGTCACCAAAGCTGCAATGATTTGAGCAATAAAATACATTACAGTAGTTTTGGAACATAACCGAAAGAATAAAACAAATGCCCATGAATCTAATCCGAAATAAATAAATATACTTTGGGAGGCCAAGATGGGTGGATCATTTGAGGTCAGGAGTTTGAGACCAGCCTGTCCAACATAGTGAAACCTCGTCTGTACTAAAAATAGAAAAATTAGCTGGGCATGGCGGCAGGCGCCTTGTAATCCCAGCTATTCGGAAGGCTGAGGCAGAAGAATCGTTTGAACTCAGGAGGTGGAAGTTGCAGTGAGCTAAGATGATGCCACTGCACTCCAGCCTGGGCAACAGAGTAAGACTCTATCCAAAATAAATAAATAAA
Organism: Sapajus apella; assembly: GCF_009761245.1. Taxonomy (NCBI): domain Eukaryota; kingdom Metazoa; phylum Chordata; class Mammalia; order Primates; family Cebidae; genus Sapajus; species Sapajus apella. The sequence goes on from NW_022437198.1 coordinate 348,757, forward strand.
AATAAATAAATGACAAGGAATAAATATTCCTTACAGAAGAATTTTAATTAATAAATACAAGAGGACTGTGTATAGTGGTTTACACATGTAATCCCAGCATTTTATGAGACTGAGGTAGGAGGATTGCTTGAGGCCAGGAGTTTGAGACTGAAATGGACAAAGTGAGACTCCATCTCTGCAAAAACTGAAAAATGAAAAATTAGCTGGGTGTGGTAGCGGACACCTGTAGTCCTACCTGCAAGGGAGGCCAAAGTGAGAGGATTGCTTGAGCTCATGAGTTTGAGGCTATTCTAACTCTGATTGTGCCACTGCATTCCAGCCTGAATGACAGAGTGAGACCCTGTCTCAAAAAATAAAAATAAATAAGACAAAGAATGAGGAAAATAATCATTAGAATATCACATAATACTTGCTGCAAGATCTGCAAATGAATGCTAAAATTAGGTGAAATGTTAAGAAGAAACAGAATATTTGCACAGTCAGATTATCTCCCCCAAAATATTTATCAATTACTGTGATGATTTCAATATATGTCAGCAAAGTTGTTCTGTTACTAAGAACAGGAATGATACCGAGCTCGGATTTGTAATTTGGAGGCAGGTTCGCGAGAAGAAAACACCAGGCCGGGAATAACAAGGTAAAAGAAGAGAATTTTATTTACAGAAGGTTATAGGTAAATGAAGAGGATTTTATTTACAAAAGGTTATAGGTAAAAGAAGAGGATTTTATTTACAAAAGGGACATACCCAAAGACCGTCCGTCCGGACACTCAGCACTGGCGTTACAGCAGCACGAGCAAAACGCAAGTCAGAACTTTAAGCACTCTCCTTTTCAGCACCGGCGTTACAACAGCATGGGCAAAGCGCAAGTTACAGCTCTTAGCAATCTCTTTGTTTCTCTCTCTCTCTCCCTCTCCTCAGCACCGGCAATACAGCAGCACGGGCAAAACGCAAGTTAGAACTTTAAGCAATCTTTTTGTCTCTCTCTCCCTCTCTTTTCAGCACCGGCATTACAGCAGCACGGGCAAGGCGCGAGTTACAACTTTCCGCAATCTTTCTCTTCCTCTCTTTTTCCCTCCTTCCGTTTTTTCTTTGGTTTTTGTCTATATTTTATATGTTGCAGTTCAACTTAGGTTATAGTAAACACCAGCTGCTCTTTGTCTTGTCTCTCACGAACATTATCATTATGTAACAGCAATCCTTGGCTTTGTTTACGGTTCTCAAAGAGACGGGAATTGGCCAGATTCCCGGCTCCTCGGACATAAGCCAGGGTCATCATGAGCTCCTAATGCCCCGGGCTTACTGCCAAAGAAATGATAACTTTAGCTCCCAAGGTCCAAGAAACTTAGAGCAAACACTGGGCATGACTTTTTTTTTTATATTAACCCTACAAAAGTCTATGTTATTCCTGCCATTAGAAGGTGCAACTTAATTCTCCCCTTGAGTAGGGGCTGGACTTAGTGACTCACTTCTAACAAATTGAGTAAAAGGAAAAAATAATAACTTTATAGTGGAGTAAACTGGCAGATACCACTTGACCCAAATGATGAAGTTAACATCACTGGTAGTAAGTCATGTTGATATCACATATCCTGCCAGGTGTGTACTGCAGACCCTGGCCGATGGATGAAATGAGTCCTCAGACGCAGGTATGCTATGTAAGAGCAGCTAGGAAACTGCCTGACTCTAGTGGCCAGAGAACAGCCTGGAGAAGCTGGAGCTGCTTACTTTTGTTTAGTGCAGGCACAATGCTGAAAGCCTATAGCTAATACAACCTATACAAATTAATATTCATTGTTCCCTTTCCAGGGAACATCATGCGGATGATCAAAGGTCAGTTCCTGGTCAACATGAGTAAACAAAAACAAACTTGTTTAAGATAAATTCTCCCACACTCCCTTGTACCTTCTCCTTGCGTTGCCTCAGGGTTATAGAACAGCTGCCTTCAGCTTTCTGACCTTTCAGAAGGCCTGCTCCTTTCCCTGTAGTGTCTCCCACCACTCTGACTGATCTCCTTTATCTCTGCTGATATAAAGCTAAGAGAAATACAGCTTACCTCTCTGATATTCTTCCCCCAAATCTGTAACCCCAGTCTTCAAAAGTGTCAAGGTCATGAAAGACAAGGAAAGACTGAGAAACTGTCACAAATTGGAGGAGTCTAAGCAGGCATGGCAACTAAATGCAACATGGTATCTTGGATTGAATCCTGGAACAGAGAGGGTAGTTAGTAGCTTAGTGAACAGTATTGTGCCAGTGTTCATTTCTTAGTTTTAATAAGTACATCATGGTTATATAAGATGTCAGTATCAGAAAAAGCAGGGGGAAAAAGGAACTCTGCTCTCTCTTTCCAATTCTTATTTATTTATTTATTTATTTAGACAGGGTCTTGCTCTGCTGCCCAGACTAGAGTGCAGTGGTGTGATCCTAGCTCACTACAGCTTCAAATTCATGGCCTCAAGCAATCTTCTCACCTCAGCCTCCTGAGTAGCTAGGACTACAGATGCATGCCACTACTCCTGGCTAATTTTTAATTTTTTTTTGTAAAGACAGGATCTCACTTGCTATGTTACCCAGGCTGGTCTTGAACTCCTGGCCTCAAGCAGTCATATCACCTCAGCCTCCCAAAGTGTTGGGATTCTAGGTGTGAGCCACCATTCTCAGCCTCTTTCCAATTCTTTGGTAAATCTCAAGTTACTTAAAAGCAAAATGTTTCTTCAAAAGTCCTAATACATCACCTGTAGCCCTGTAGGCATTACAAAATCAATACATAGTATACTTTTAAAATAAAATGTTTAAAGGAAAAGAGACCTCAAAGGTGGGGTCACTTTAAAGAAAATTTAGCATATGTTGTGGTGAACATTAAGGTATTGGACAAACATTTTTGTTGGATTCTTAGCAAGCTCAGCAGGGGTTAATGCTTGCTAGATTTTTAAGGATGACAAATAGTGAAGTCACACTATTTCTTCATTTGAAATGATGGACTGCCTTGAATAGTAAAGTTAAGTGTGTTTGTAGCAGCATGTGTTTGATGATCTCTGGGTATTTCAAATAGAATGAAAATTTTTCATTGAAGCTCTAGGGTTTGGTTTAAATTATTTTTTTTTTCTTTCCCCAGGTATAAAGACCTGATGCCACATGATGTGGCTAGAGCAGCACTTACGTAAGTAAATGCAGTTTTATTTCAGTTCTTATTTCATTAAAGGCACTTTCTCTGGTTTTTACATATAAAACAGCAATTTGTTCTTATTTTAGCCATCTGTACTACACAAATTTAAGCAGCTTATGAATATCGGCAATATTTATTTTGTAGGCTTAACAGTGTCTTAGCATGACAGTAAATTTTAATGCTCCCTTAGCTAGCCACAGGACTCTATTGATCAGCCTAAACATATATTTGATGACTGCCTTAGGAATTTGTGTAAGGGTAGCTGAACAGATTCTGTAGATACTTACCTAGAAAGAAGTATAAAAGACACTTGAAGATTCATGTGCAAACCAAGTAAAAATGTAAAATTAGATGTAGTTAAATAAGATTGGGCTAGATAAATAATTTGGTGAGAGTCATTAAATATGTTACTGTTTCTGGGATGGAAATAACATATAAGGGATTATCTCATTCATTTTTCATTGACACTTTGCCTTTGTGTCTTCTTTTTTTTTTTTTGAGACGGAGTTTCGCTGGAGTACAATGGCACTATTTCGGCTCACCGCAACCTCCACCTCCTGAGTTCAAGCAATTCTCCTGCCTCAGCCTCCCGAGTAGCTGGGACTACAGGCGTGCGCCACCATGCCCAGCTAATTTTTTGTATTTTTAGTAGAGACGGGGTTTCATCATGTTGATCAGGATGGTCTCGATCCCTTGACCTTGTGATCCACCCACCTTGGCCTCCCAAGTGCTGGGATTATAGGCGTGAGCCACCGTGCCCGGCTGCCTTTGTGTTTTCAGCTAGCCACAATTATTTGTTAGTTTGTAGAAACCTTCCAGTTGACCCTTCTACCCATTCTGACTCTGTTTTTTTTTCCTACTCTTCCTGCAAGACGTCAACCATGAGTGAACGTAGCAGTTATTTCTGTTTCCTTACTATAAGTTTCCTTTGTCTGATTTTATAATACCTATTTTCATTCTCCCTTCGTTTTATAGAAACTATACTTTGGTATCTTCGCTTAATAATGGTTTTGTGATTGCTAAATGTACTGATTTTAGTCTTCTGTCTCTGTACTTTATAGCACTTGACACTTTAAGCTGTACTCACTTGTCTTCTGTCGACTTCTTAGTAATATGCCTTTATGATTTTTCTTCTGTATCCTGACTGATTCTTCCCTATCTTTTAAAAAAAGCTGGATCGGCTGGGCGCGGTGACTCATGCCTGTAATCCCAGCACTTTGGGAGGCCAAGGTGGGTGGATCACTTGAGGTCAGGAGTTCGAGACCACCCTGGCCAACATGGTGAAACCCCGTCTTTTTAAAAAAAAAACAAAGCCAAAAAAAAAAAAAAAAACCTGGATCTCTCCCTCTTTCTCTTTTTTAAAGGCATTTTGCAAGTCTCATTCCTTAGAGCTTTGCATTTCTCTGTATGCATACTTTCCTTTAAAAATCTACTAGCCTGAGCCGGGCGCGGTGGCTCAAGCCTGTAATCCCAGCACTGTGGGAGGCCGAGGCGGGTGGATCACGAGGTCAAGAGATCGAGACCATCCTGGTCAACATGGTGAAACCCTGTCTCTACTAAAAATACAAAAAATTAGCTGGGCATGGTGGCGCGTGCCTGTAATCCCAGCTACTCAGGAGGTTGAGGCAAGAGAATTGCCTGAACCCAGGAGGCGGAGGTTGCAGTGAGCCGAGATCGCGCCATTGCACTCCAGCCTGGGTAACAAGAGTGAAACTGTCTCAAAAAAAAAAAAAATCTACTAGCTGGGTGTCATGTCTCACGCCTATAATCCCAGCACTTTAGGAGACCAAGGCAAGAGGATCAAGGTAGGAGGATCTTTTGAGCCTGGGAGTTTGAGACCAGCCTAAGCAACACAGCAAGACTTCATCTCTACAAAAAAAATTTTAATTAGCCAAGCAAGAGAATTACTTGAGCTCAGGAGTTGAAGGTTGCAGTGAGCTATGATCCAACTACTGCACTCCACACTAGACTCTCTCTCAAAAAAAAATTTTTTTTTTCAAATTCATAATTTATTTTTTTCTGGACACAGTTTCACTCTGTCCAAGGCTGTAGTGCAGTGGCGTGATCATAGCTCACTGCAACCTGGAACTGCTGGCCTTAAATGATCCTCTCACTTCAGCCTCCCAGGTAGCTGGGACTGTAGGTGTGAGCCAATGTATCTAACCCTCTTTTAGTTTTTTTAATTGATAAGTTTAGTCATCACTCATTTTGAAGCTCAGCTTATTCTACATTTTATCTGTGGCGCTCCTTCAAGTTGGCCCCTGTGTGCCTTTTGTTTTTTATTATAACACTGGTTTTTGATGTATAATTTGCATGCAATAAGATGCACAGATTTTAACTGTGTAGTTTGATGAGTTTTGATAAATGTATATACCCCATGTTCCTGTTTTTGAACCATTGTCTTTTATTCTTCTTCTTCAAAACAGAGTTTCCCTCTTGTTGCCAGGCTGGAGTGCAATGGCACAATCTCGGCTCACTGCAGCCTTCGCCTTCTGGGTTCAAGCAATTCTCCTGCCTTAGCCTCCCAAGTAGCTGGGATTACAGGCGTACACCACCATACCCGGCTAATTTTTTTTTTTAGTAGAGATGGGGTTTCACCATGTTAGCCAGGCTGGTCTCGAACTCCTGACCTCAAGTGATCCGCCCCTGCCTTGGCCTCCCAGAGTACTGGGATTACAGGCATGAGCCACTGTGCCCAGCTGATATGGTCCCATTTGTCTTTGAGTGCTTCCTTACTTTTGGCACAAAAAAGGTGGAGATTCACTTTGTACTTTCCTTAGGACCTGGTATCAGTCATTTCTTAAAAAACCTTTTGTCTCTTTAATGGAGAATGGCATTTAGAAACCAAGTCTGGGGCCAGGCATGGTGGCTCATGCCTGTACTTCCAGCGCTTTGGAAAGCCAAGGCGGGTGGATCACTTGTGGTCGGGAATTCGAGACCAGCCTGGCTAACATGGAGAAACCCTGTCTTGACTAAAAATACAAAAATTAGCCAGGTGTGTTGGCGGGCACTTGTAATCCCAGCTACTTGTGAGGCTGGGGCAGGAGAATCACTTAAACCCAGGAGGTGGAGGTTGCAGTGAGCCAAGATCGTGCCACTACACTCCAGCCTGGGTGACAGAGCAAGACTATCTCAAAAAAAAAAAAAAAAAAAAAAGGAACCAAGTCTGGGTTCAAGGAGTGCTCATTCCTACTGGAGTGTTATGTCTAGTTTCTATCCATGGATACAACTAGAATAAATAATTTCAATCATTTGTTCATATTGATATTTCAAACTAAAATTTAATATACCTGGGACTTACTGTTTTTAATTTTTTTTAATAGTCTGAAGGGAGACTTTACTTCATCTCTTTGATTGAATATTTTGTCTCTTTTTTACTGAAAACTTTGGTTCCTACTAATATTAATTTGTAGGTTTCTTATCTATTTTATCCTATTCCAAATTATTTTTTATTTTTCTCTAACTTCTCATTACCAGTTGAGCATCAAATGTTGCCTTTTAAATCACTCTTTCATTCATTTCTTCTTTGAGAAGGTGCCACATGCTTGTCAAATTAAAGATACAGTCTTTCTCCTTTTAAATTCAAGGCTAACATTTTTCAAGAAGCACAGTGTTTTATGTGATGACCTCTGGTGCTGCCTTGATGTGTGAAATGTTTCTTTGCTTCGGCTTTCTACTTCCAGAGGTTTGTTGCATCGGACCAGTGTCCCCAAGGAAGTAGTTGATTATATCATCTTTGGCACAGTTATTCAGGAAGTGAAAACAAGCAATGTGGCTAGAGAGGTGGGTAAACAAACTTTATGTTGTTTAAAGAGAGAAATAGGAGAATCACATTGAATTTCAACTAATAGAAGTTACTTTTTAAAAGCCTTTAAAATCTCTTCAGTTACATTTAACCTAAGATGTAATCTTACAGCTTGAGTAATGTGTTACTTAATATGTAAAAGAATTGTAATATAAATCCAATGACATACACTATATTAGTTTATATTCATACTTTACTGTAAATCAGATTATTTGAGCTGTTTTAGGACATTTTTTCTTGTGTTAGGAAAACAGATCAGCAAAGTGTGGCTGATAGTATTTTTAGTAATGTTAGATATCATGGCTTCCAATTAATTTGAAATTTCAACGTTTTGCAGAGAACTAATTTCATGACTTGGTTTTTGTTAGCTGGAATTAGCCTTGCTTACTCATTTGTTCCCATCGACTAGATGGCATGTAAGGCAGTTTGTTTGTTTTTTTTAACTATTTCACAGGAGTTTACTTTTGCCCTAGTTGGCATAGCTCCATGTAGTGTTGATTGGGCAACCAAGATAACGACAGGCCTTGGAACTTCTGGGATGTGTCCTACAGGCGTTTCGCGGTGGAGAGTCCAAACACGTCTTCTGGGCTTTGTTTCAATTTGAAAGTGATTGTTTGGATGAAGTTGGCACCAAAAGCACATCTCAGTGTACTCAGCATTTTCTCTAGTTCTGGTCTTTGCTTGTTACATTGCTGAGTTCAGTATAGTTGTGAGCGTAATAACTTCTATCACTGTCGACTAAGAGACAAGGAAGGGCAAATGAGCAGGACTGAAAGTGCTTGTTTGGCTCCACCTCTATACCTATCAGAAATGTTAACACTGCTGAAGGTCTGGCATGACTGAAGTCTACCAAGATCAACAGTGTGCTGCTGAGGGACAGGAATGAATTAAAAACAGGAAGAGATTTTATTTCTCCTCTGAAATTTTTTGGTTTTCCCTGAACCTTGACATTTCTGAATGTTTCAAATATGACAGTTTCATGAGTACATCAAGGTGTTCACGATACATTTCAACTTTTTATATTCTGAAAATAATATATAAGGGCCCTTAAAATGTAAATAGTAAATTTTTTTGCTGTTTTCTTCTCTTGCTCAGCTTTTCATCCCACCCTTTCTTCCTTCTCCATCTCAAAATAATAGATAAATAAAAACAAATGTTTCCATTTTCTCTGTAATTCAGTTTTTTTTTTCTCTAAAACTAAAGCAATAATGTTTTTCTCTGGATTTTTCCTGGAAATTTTACATCCATATGCAGATCTCAGCTATTGATTGACAGGAGGTAGATTCCCTCTGCCTGCTCTATACTAATACCAATACCAGTTATGTTGTACTCCAGGTAATTTTTGCAGTGTCTGCAGGGAAAGATTGGGTTGAGGGGATACGTTATGAGAATGTCACTTAAAAGCTTATTGTAATCTAAAAGCTAACATTTCCGGCCAAAGAATTTTTTAGGCCCTATTACCTGTATTAATAATGTTAATATGTAGTCCTAAAGCCTTCTGGTGTTCCCAGGAACCTGACTTTATTGAAAGGTTCAGCGTATTTCCCTGTTCTCCAAATTAGAGGCATCTTCCTCCTTTTCCCTTAGTGCCCTGAGAGCAATTCAAACTTTGAATAGAAGTGTGTGGACAAGGGTCACCAATAGCCACATCTATTTAAAGCCCTTTCAGTCCTGAGAGTCATCTAGGGCCAAGGGCAACACATATTAGAAAGGCTCTTGTGAGAATTGAGCCATTGCAACCTAAGTGCCCCTTACACTTGTCCCACTGCAGAGTTCTCCTCTCCTGCCCCCTGAGATATTTGTGCCTCTCTACCTTTTGGATTGGTTTACGTTGAGAGGCTGACTTGCGGGTGCCTGGCAGAAGTTCTCAACAAAGCAGTGTTGGGCATTTAGAATCAGGCCTACCTATAAAGACCAGAATGAGGTCATGTTGCAGGTACATCACTGTAACACATTTCTGTTTCTATAGATTATGGTAAATATCATAAAAGTAATAGAAGTATAAAGGTAAAAGTCAATTAAGAGACATTAAATCTCTAATTGAGACTTTGGAAACATTTATTTTACTAAATTATAGGAGAGTTTGCATTCTGAGGAAAATAGTTTCAGGAAAAGACCAATAAAAATGAACTTCTTATAATGGGATCCAGTATTTCATAGTAAATAATGTGTGGGTGTGTATGTGGATTGGGGGGGAATCTGGAAGCTTAATTTCTAAAGTAAAACTTTAATACTATAAAAATAGGTATTTTATAATGCACCTATGCATTATTTACAGAAACAAAAATGGAATCAGACACTGATTGGTTTTTGGCAGCATAATTTCCCCCAATAAATAGCATAATAAAATTATAGACATCCTCATTTCATGTTTCACTTACACTGTGCTGTCATAATAGAGGCCATCTTTACAAGATAAATGACATCAGTTTTCCTTAAAGCCTTTCAGATGACAAATTATTCTCTTTGTATCATCTGTTATGCCATCATCCTGACCAGTTGTTAACTGGTCTGACCCTTATTTGTTCACAGGCTAACCTGTAACCCAGGCTGTTCTCCAGTTTCTTTCATTGAGTTGAGCTTCTGTATAGTTGACACGCTTTCCAATTCATCTTTGCATTGGGTCTGCAGTGTGCTATCTGAAGTATCAGATGGTCAGTAAGACTAGCTAGCAGTAAGCAGAAAGATAGGTATAAAGCAGACAGGGTCCTAAGTGGGAACTCTGTTTGTGAATCATCATTTCATGTTTGATCACTTTTGCTTTGCTGCTAAGCTTTGTGACTGATCATGAGACCTGATAACACAGATCGTGAGGACTCTACCCCATAATATATTTCATCATTCCACCAACTCTCTTTAATAGGTTCCTGTAAGTATATTTGAACATTAAACAAGTTAAAATCAAATTATATATTGATATCCTTCAAGGCCCTGAGCAAAGCATCATAAGAAATTAGGTGAGACAGAGGAGTATTGTAGCCTTGTGTCCACACTAGAAACCAGCCAGCAGGAATTTTGCAGATGCCTGTCAATTAATGGCAAGATTAAATATTAGTAAACCATTTCTGTGATGGGCTTAATTTTATTTTAAATATTGCTCTGGGGAATTTTAAACTGAAACCCTTTCCAGATGACCATGAAGATTGGTGTTCAAAGCATCATTTACATGATGCCCTTCCCTTATAGTGATCATTTCATTCACTGTCTTTCCTGAAGGCTGCCCTTGGAGCTGGCTTCTCTGACAAGACTCCTGCTCACACTGTCACCATGGCTTGTATCTCTGCCAACCAAGCCATGACCACAGGTATGTTTAAATGGAAGCAGATGATATATGTTAATTTTCCTCCTTTGTTTTTTACATTTAAAAATGTACCTTTTTTTTTTTTTTTTTTTTTTTTTTTTTTTAAAGACACAATCTCACTCTGTCACTCAGGCTGGAGTGCAGTGGCACCATCATAGCTCACTGCAGGTTCAAACTCCTGAGCTCAAGGGATTCTCCTGCCTTAGCCTCCCAAGTAGCTGGGACTACAGGCACTCTACCACATCTGGCTAATTTTAAAATTTTTTGTGGAGACAGGATCTTGCCATGTTGCCCAGGCTGGTCTGAAACCTCTGGCCTCAAGTGATGGTTCTACCTCAACCTCCAAAGTGCTGGGATTACAGGCATGAGCCTCTATGCTTGCATTGTTGTTGTTGTTGTTGTTGTTGTTGTTGATGGTTCTACCTCAACCTCCAAAGTGCTGGGATTACAGGCATGAGCCTCTATGCTTGCATTGTTGTTGTTGTTGTTGTTGTTGTTTAAATAAGATCAGGTTTAAAATTTGGGGGTTCTGTCTGACCATAGTTAACTTTTTTTTTTTGCTCTCCACACCTGAGAGACATTGCCTTTGGTGTGGTTTGTCCCTGAGGAATGTGGCTGGCTGCAGCAGGGTTTATCAACTGCAGGAGTATATCTCTAGGAAAGTACTTCAGCATCTGAGGCATGAATAAACAGTTTACAACCTGCCAGGCTTGCAACCTAGGTGGCTCAGATACGACATTTTCCCACAAAGTTACGGTCTTCCTTCCTTCACCATTACCATACTTGTAAATCATTGCTTTAGATGGCACAGCTCTTTCCTTCACTTTCTCCCCACATCCTTGGTATTTTTATAAATCACTGAAAATTCTCCTAACAAACTTTAGCAAAATTGTGGGATGTTTTGTAGCATCAGCCCTTAATGTGAGGAGACAGGAAGCCTGAAAGATTTAGTAATCATGTGCTCATCTAGTAACATCAAGGCCCAGGTGGGCAGCCCACCTCATGCATGGCAGAGAGTGATGCCCATGACTGGGGGCATTCACCACTCTAGGCAGCATGTGACCAACTCCCCGTTAGAGAAACCAAATACTGGCCAGTGGCCATAAGGAGAGAGGGGGCCTGCCTTACATTTCAACAGCTAGAATCTCTGCTTTGTAGCAGAAGTTAACATTCTCTTTATAGGATAAAAAAATCTTTTTTAAAACTAAAGCTGGGAGCATATAAATATGCAAGATGTTCTAGCTTGGAATATGATTTGAGAGTTGGTCCAATGGATATTTCCAGAAGTGGATGTCCATATGTCAGGAATGAAACTTTTTCTCTCTAACGTGTTGAAGTGTTTTTAGTCATTTAAAAAAATTATCTTAATTCTTCTGAACAGTTGAAAACTTTAATAATTACAGATGTTGTACAAAGTTGATAACTGTTACTCAGCTTTTTAATCAAGAAGCTTACATGGGAATGGTATGTTACTATAAACGATATTCATGAAGTATAACCTGTGCCTTCTAGGTGTTGGTTTGATTGCTTCTGGCCAGTGTGATGTGGTCGTGGCAGGTGGTGTTGAGTTGATGTCTGACATTCCTATTCGTCACTCAAGGAAAATGAGAAAACTGATGCTTGATCTCAATAAGGCCAAATCTGTGGGCCAGCGACTGTCTGTAATCTCTAAATTCCGATTGAATTTCCTAGCACCTGAGGTAAGGCTTGCATTTGCAGGGCATCCCACTGCAGAGATTTAGAATTAGGCATGGCAGTATGGACTCTGCTATGCTCTAATAGGTATAGATTCTATAGTTACAGGGTGGGGTTATTTGGTCAAGATTAAAAAAAGATGGTGGTTAGAAAACTTTCATTTGTGAGCCCTCTTTAGAGATCCTCTGCTCACAAAGAGCTTCTCTTGTCTTGGTCTTGATTGATTGATAGCAAACAAATGGATTTTAACTTTTCCAAATAAGACAAAACAATCCTAGGTGTTGGAATAACAGGACACTGTTAACAGTGTCCCTACTCCTCGGATATCTCCTTTCCCAGCTCCCTGCAGTTGCTGAGTTCTCCACCAGTGAGACCATGGGCCACTCTGCAGACCGACTGGCTGCTGCCTTTGCTGTTTCTCGGCTGGAACAGGATGAATATGCACTGCGCTCTCACAGTCTGGCCAAGAAGGCACAGGATGAAGGACTCCTTTCTGATGTTGTACCCTTCAAAGTACCAGGTAAAATGAAATGCTTTGTGACACTTATTAGGGAGTTCTGAGTTGCCTGAATTCCTCCTAAAACTCAAAAAAAATCCCAACGGCTTTTTCATAAGTATGTTCTGTTTCCAGAATATTCAGTCTTTATTCTTAAACATGGACTCAAATTTTGATTTATGTTGTAACAATAGGTAAACATTTTTTTAAAATTTCTATAAGAGTGTCCTTTTAAGGGCTGAGCACTATGACTCATGCCTGTAATCTCAGCACTTTGGGAGGCTGGGCAGGAGGATCACTTGAAGTCAGGAGTTTAAGACCAGCCTGGTCAACAGAATGAGACTTCATGTTTAATTTTAAAAAAAAGAAAGAAAGAAAAACAGTTTCCTTTTAGATCTTGCTGACATATTTTAGTTCTTATATACATGCCTGTTTTTAAAATTCCTGAATCGTTTGACTTCTGTATAGAATAGCCAACGGTGAATGAATGTCTTAAGAAAATAGGATGTCCCATTTTTAGTAAAGCATTTAGATGATTTCCCAAATGCCTTTTAAGAATTTAGTTTAAAACTTGGTGATACATGATAACAATAAACACTGTCCTTCTAGTGAATAGGTAAGGTTTATACTTCATTTGTTTTTGTAATTTTTAAAGCATATTTCTCTGGAGAAGATATATAAGGCTTGTAGTTCCATAGAGTTTTTAAAAAATCCTTTTTTCTATAGGAAAAGATACAGTTACCAAAGATAATGGCATCCGACCTTCCTCACTGGAGCAGATGGCCAAACTAAAACCTGCGTTCATCAAGCCCTACGGGACAGTCACAGCTGCAAATTCTTCTTTCTTGGTAACCGTCGATGCTATTTGTGTTTAGTGGTGACTCTTCTATTTCTGTACTCTTCATAGAAAAACCTAAAATAAATTTTTTTGTGTGTATTATGAATAGACGGTTAAAAATATAATTATGTTAAAATGGAGTCATTAAGAAAAAATAGACTCCATTTAATAGTTTTAAGACTAAGTATTAAGGCCTGAGAAGTCACCTAATCCAGCCACCATTCTGCTACAAAAGCGCTTCTCTTCAGGCGCTTAAAAAACTTTTATGGCCTATGGTGGGCCCTGGAAATGAAAATAGACAATTGCAGTATAATGAGATGCTGTGATGGCTGTAAGCATAGGCTAGTGGAGAAAATAGAGAACCCCTGACCCAGATGTGGGATAGTCAGAGAGTCTTGTTGGAAGAGGTAACACTTGAGCAGCAAATCTTGAAGGAAGAGTAAAAGCCAGTTTAAGTAGGCTTTTTAACAGGCACTCTGGACAGAGGGAACAGCAAATGCAAAATCAAGGAAGTACAGGGGCAAGGGCTTCTTTGGGAAAAATGTAGGTTGGAGCATAAGGTATGAACTGGGAAGTCGTAGAAGACAAGGAAAAGTAGGCAGAAATAGTAGCAGGATACTTCTTCCAGCTCTGATTATTAGAAAACTGCTTCACACTGAACCCAACATTATTTTCTTGTAAACATCATGAAACAATATACCCATTTTTTTTTAAACTTAGCCACATGTAGCTTCACATTCTTCCTTGCTTTTCTGACTCCTCCTCAATTAAACATCATTATTGATTCTCCTGCTGCTTGTAAGATGTGATTTCTCTTCTCTTACCACCTTGGCTATAGTCTTCTGGATATAGGCCATCTGGTCAAAGTTTCTTTTACAATATAACTCACCCACCTGGCCATAAAGTCGTGAAAACATAGGCAGGTGTTTGACATTTGCCCATGGTAAGTGACTAATTAATGCCTGCTCTTGATAGGCTAGGGGAGTGGTACCTGGAGTAGTTCCAACAGGATGGAACGCCACCCTGTTAAGCCCAGGTGAGGAAGGGCTGGTTCGATTGGTCATTTGCAAAACCAAATTGGATGATAGGGCTGTGTGGCATGGACTACACATGCCAGATCTGAATCTTTTTGATTACTTCTGGGATATGCTAAAGGCCCAGGTTTATTCAGCAAGAATCAGAACACAAATCATCAGAGGTGACATGTCACAATACATGGATTTTGGGGACTCATTAGTGCACCACATTCATTGCAGTTTTCCACAGCACATTGAACCTGTTAATGTAATGTCTGTAAACCGTTTATTCCATATGGTCACCTGTGTCTCCAGACTTTATGGACACCCTGTTGGTGGCTACATAGTCTCTTCAGGGTTGCTGAGTTATAAAAATATGACAGAGGGCCGGGCGCGGTGGCTCACGCCTGTAATCCCAGCACTTTGGGAGGCCGAGGCGGGTGGATCACAAGGTCAAGAGATCGAGACCATCCTGGTCAACATGGTGAAACCCCGTCTCTACTAAAAATACAAAAAATCAGCTGGGCATGGTGGCGCGTGCCTGTAATCCCAGCTACTCAGGAGGCTGAGGCAGGAGAATTGCCTGAACCCAGGAGGCGGAGGCTGCGGTGAGCCGAGATCGCGCCATTGCACTCCAGCCTGGGTAATGAGAGCAAAACTCCGTCTCAAAAAAAAAAAAAAAAACGAAAGAATGTGGTAGAACTTATTTTGATCTTATAAATTATAAAGAATAGTTTCCTTTTCTTTGGAATTCTGGACTTTTGAGGAAAGCTTTTCTTTTTTGAAGTATGATGAGGGACTTTTTTTCAGTAGTGCTTCCTTGTCCTCCAGGTTCTCGGTTGTTATTTGGGAAGAAATGTATGGGGCGTATCCAAAGAGGGAAGGTTGTGGTTTTAATGTTCTCAGCTGACTCTCCCATTGGTTTGCTCATTACAGAGTATATAAGCAGAATAAAATGACCTGTAAGTCATGGGCAGAAAGCAGCTGAGAAACAGCCCAGAAAATGTAAAAATAAATAAATATGAGATATGTTTATTTTGGTTCATATTTTGTGCCAAAAGCCAAAAACTTTGGCTTAAATAAGTGTTTATTATGAACATTTCTTTTTTTTTTTTGAGATGGAGTCTCGCTCTGTCGCCCAGGCTGGAGTGCAGTGGTGTCATCTGAGCTCACTGCAACCTTCACGTCCTGGATTCAAACAAGTCTCCTGCCTCAGCCTCCCGGGTAGCTAGGACTACAGGCATGTGCCACCACACCCAGATAATTTTTTGTATTTTTAGTAGAGATGGGGTTTCACCGTTTTAGCCAGGATGGTTTCCATCTCTTGATCTGATCAGCCTGCCTTGGCCTCCCAAAGTGTGTGAGCCACCATGCTGGGCCATGAGCATTTATTTCTAAAGTTACTTTTTGCGTTGATTCATTTTGATAATTATGATAGTATTGAACAGCCTCCTCTACCCTCATCCTCCAAAAATGAGTCGGTTTGTGTGTGTTTGAATTATGATTTAATGATGGATACAGTGAAGTAAGTGGTGTTCTACAGAATCTCTGTATAAGTCTAATGAGTTAATAGAGTCAGTTACAGAATATATAAGATGGCTAGAGAAAGACCTCCAGATAGGCTGAAGAATTTTAACGTTGTGCTGGTTGACATTTCAGACTGATGGCGCATCTGCAATGTTGATTATGGCAGAGGAAAAGGCTCTGGCCATGGGTTATAAGCCGAAGGCATATTTGAGGTAAAGTAAATGTTCAAACAAATCATCTCTGATTTCTGTATTACCAGAGCTCACCTATCTATTTTTTCACCCTATTTTTTTTTTTAAGGGATTTTATGTATGTGTCTCAGGATCCAAAAGATCAACTATTACTTGGGTAGGTAGCAGTTTGTATCCTTGGACTATAATCACAAGTATTTGATTGCCCACATTTTATTATACTGGTTAATAAATGGTTAACACTGGTCTATTATTTATTTATTTATTACACTGGTTTGAGAGTATATTAAGCCCTGAGTTCATAATTGGTTTATGTGGTGTTTTTTGTTGTTTTTTTTTTTAATAATACTTTCCTTTGGTATATCATTTTACAGTTTCGGATTATTTTCCATTTTTTCCTATAAGTTTTACATTTGTGTGTGTGTGTGTGTGTGTGTGTGTGCGCGTGCACGCACACGCATGTATATATGTAGTATACAACTTGTATTCTTTTCCATTAAGATATCATGGGCATTTTTTCATATGGCTACACACCCTGCTACACAATCTTCCTAATAGCCTTTTATAAAAGCCTCCCAATGTTGAGACTCCCTCCCGCTCCCTCACAAGGCTGTAGCGTCACTGGCCTCCACTGTGACCTTCACATCAATCAAGCCCCTTCCCTTGCCTTGCTCCAACTCTGTGAACTCTGTTCTTCTAGTTCTTCAAGGTATTAGCTTGTCCTTATCCCTCACTG